>NW_021319918.1:1117873-1197551 GCF_001605985.2 Dendrobium catenatum
CTCTAAAAATGAGCTCATTAATGTAAGTTGCCGACATTATCGTCCAGGACGATAGGCATATCGTCCTGGCCGATCAGTACAAATTCAGCTCCTCAGCCCAGGACAATTTGGGACGATCAGAAGAAAATTGGTTACATCGTCCTGGCCGATATCACAATCATCCAGGCCGATTAGTTTAAAATCAATTTCAATCGTCCTGATCATCGCCCTGAATTCGAGCTGTCCGATGTAGATCATCTAGGACATTGTCCAGGCCGATCAGGCGATCTTCCCGAAGAAAAATGAGCTCATTAATGCTTTCCAAAGATACCAGATCAATTTAGGCATAATTTAGTTAGATCGGCCTGGACGATATAAATATCGTCCTGGCCGATTTCCTTAAACAAAGAATTTCTAAACTGATTATGGCGGTTGATTCTTTCTGAATTAAGACTATCGTCCTGGCTGATACATGTATCGGCCAGGCCGATATCAATGATGGCTACCTTAATGAGGATGCCCTAATTAGGGTTTCTGATTTTGGACATATCGTCTAGGACGATATAAATATCGTCTAGGATGATATAAATATCGTCTAGGACGATATAAATATCGTTCCGGCCGATATTACCAAAAATAGAAATCTTATAGGGAACAATAGGAAATCTTCCAAGTTACAAATCAACAGATCCCACACCAAATACAACAGACTCAAGAAAGGAAAAATATTACAAACTGACACAGACCTAATCTACCCAATCTTGAGCTGGTTCCAAATTGCAGTCTGATCGTGTGAACCTGAAATGTTAGAATAAAAGGCAATCGTAGAGAAATAAGGAATGTTTGCTATCATCAAAATCATAAACCATGATCCGCAACACATAGAAGGTTAACATCTTCTAGAAAGATTGGAAATGAACCACCTTATATACGCCAGCCTACATTATAGAGATCATAGTTGGGTAATGCTCTTATGAGACAACATATTTAAGATGACTTCAATTTTGGCAGGATTAATCTCGATTCCACGGTGCCTTATTATGAATTCTAAGAATTTTGCTGAAGTGACATCGAAGACACACTTTAAAGGATTCATTTTGATGTCGTAGCGACACAACTACTTGAAAATGACTCTTAAGTCATATAGGAGGGAACAAATAATCAATGTATCACTCAACTTGATTGTGGATTAAGTTATCAAAGATTCAATTCGTAGCCCGCTGGTTGGTTGCATCAGCATTTTAAGGCCAAAGGGCTTTACCCTATAACTAAAGATCCTTATAGTTATCCTGAATGCGGTGTTTCTCTCATCTTCTAGGGCCATTCTAATTTGATTATAATCGAATGAGCCATCCATAAAATAAAAAATAGCATGCTAGGAGGAAATGTCTGCAATAAGTTAAGGTATGGGTAAAGGAAATTCTTTCTTGAGACATGCCTTATTCAGATCCCTATAGTCGACATAAATATGAATTTGATCATTCTTCTTTTGAATTGGTATGATGCTGGCTACCCAAGAGGGGTACTTTGTTGCAACTTAGTTTTCATAACTATATTTTCATATCATGTGTGTTTTTTATGATTCCAAAATATTATTGTATTGACTACTATTTCTCCTAACATAATTTGAAAATATTATTATATTTATTTGTGTGTACTAACATTTTAGGAAAATCATACTCTAGATAATTGAAGACTTCAAAACATATTAGACTATGATTAATTATATTTGAAGTCTATACTTTTTATACTTTTCTTGAGTCTGAGATATTGTGGTTATAATTGGGTAATCATGCATATAAACACTTGGGGGGTATAAAAAATTATAATTTTTTAAAACTAATTGTACTATACAATTTTGGATCATACGTGATAATTTGACTTGATCGTTCCTCCATAAAGCAATTAATAAAACCATGCTAGGAAAATTTTCTAAGTCTTGTTCATACTGCATGAAGTTAATAATTTCTAAAATAGCATTGTCAACTTTTAAATAACAAAAGGAAAGTACTAACTTCATACAGTATAAAAAATAAGTTAGTACTTTGAAAGTTGACAATGCTATTTAATGAATTGAAAGCACTTGAGGAAAATAAGATTCCACCCGCACCTTAACAAATTTTCAATCCTGATAAGAACCCAAAAATTTTAAAATCAAAGAGAAGATAGTTTTACTCATGTAGATTGATAAATCCTTTTCTTGGAGTCAAATATTTTTCTTATGAAATAATTGGCCATATATCTCTTAATTGTCCTATTCATAATAAATCATATATAGTGTGGAGACCAAATATACATAAAATAAATCATATTAAACATGCATCTAGATTAATTTTTCTAAGAGGAGAATCCAAACTTGTTTGGGTTTCAAAGACTAACTTTTGATTTTTTGTAGAAGTATTCTCAAATAAGACCTCATGAGAGCATTTGGTATCTGGATAGTGGATGTTAGAAGCATATGACTGGAGACACTACAAAATTTATATCACTAGACGTCAGGAATGGAGGCAAGGTTATACTGGGAGACAATACCACTAGAAAAATGGTTTGCACATGTATAATTAGAAATTTGAATTTTTTTTTATTGGGAATAATTTATTAGTAGAAGGCTTAAAACATAACTTGTTGAGTATTAGTCAGTTATGTGATAAGTGTTATAGTGTAAAATGTTTTCCCACTAGTTGCACAATAAGCAAAAATGGAATTGATGTTTTGAATGAAATTAGGATAAATAATATGTACATTATTGATTTGAATTATATTAAATCTCCTAATACTTTTTGTCTTGAAATAATTAGTGATGAATCACGATTATGACATAGGAGACTTTGTCATGTTAGGATGAAAAATCTTAAAAAAATTATCCAAAAAGAACTTAATAGAAAAATACCCAAACTAGACTTTACTAAGGATCACATGCATGATCCATATCAATTAGGGAAATAGGTGAAGTCCTCCTTTCTTTTGATTAAGGATCTTAGAACTAGCAAACCATTCAAAATCATTCACATGGATCTTTATAGACTGGTTAGCACTGTAAGTCTAGGAGATAAAGTGTTCGGATTTGTGATTATTGATGATTTTTCTTGATTCACTTTAGTTAAATTTTTATTTGAGGAACTTGCCAATTCATTTGAGGAATTTAGAAGTTTTTCAATGTGGATTCAAAGAAAACTAGAATGCAAGATTTTATCAGTTTAAAGTGATTATGGAGGTGAATTTAAAAATAAAAAATTTGAAGATTTTTGTAAATAGAAAGGAATTGATCACAATTTTTAAGTACATAGAACTCATTAGTAGAATGGAGTAGTAGGAAGAAAGAACATAATATTAATTGAAACTGCTAGAGCCATGTTGGCAGAATATTCACTTTCAAAATATTTTTGGGCTGAAGTGGTTAGTATAACTTTTTATGTTCTTAATAGGATGAACATTAGATCCTATTTAAATAAGACACCCTATGAACTTCTTAAGGGGAGACCAACAAATTTGTCACATTTGTATATTTTAGATGTAAGGTGTTCATTCATAATAATGAAAAACTCCTTTAGGAAAATTTGATCCAAAATCTGATGAAGGAATTTTTCTTGGATACTCTAGTTTTGGAAAATCTTATAGAGTTTTTAAAAAGAGAACTTTGGTATTTAAGGAGACCACATATGTCTTATTTAATGAATCTTGCATTTTGGAAGAGCCACAGTTAGAAGAGGATCATATTAAAAATATCTTCCAAGGTTTTGAAAAGAAAAATTTGGAAGAAAATATAGAAAAAGAAAACCCTTTGCCTAGAGAATAGAAATTTTCCAAGAATTACCCTAAGGAATTGATTTTAGGTGAACCTAGTGAGGGTGTTAGGACTAGACCTGGACTTAGCAAATAGATGAACCATTCTACCTTTATATCGATGGTTGAACTCATAAATATAAATCAAGCACTTTCAAATAAATTTGGGATTTTGGCAATGCAATAAGGGTTGAATCAATTTATAAGAAATGATATTTGAGAATTGATTAAAAGTCCAAAAGATCAAAGTGTTGTTGGAACTAAGTGGGTATTCAAAAATAAAAAGAATGATTTAGGAGTTTTGATCATAAATAAGGCAAGATAGGTGGCCAAGGGGTATAATCAAATAGAAGAGATTAATTTTGAAGAGACTTTTTCCCCTATAACCAAACTTGAAGCAATTAGGGTTTTATTAGCATTTCCCTATTTTAAAGGTTTTAAATTATATCAAATGGATGTCAAGAGTGTCTTTTTGAATGGGGTGATACAAGATGATGTTTGTGTTGAGAAATCTCCAGGTTTTAAAAATTTTAAATTCCTTAATCATGTGTTTAAATTTAAAAAGGCATTGTATAGACTGAAATAGGCACCTAGGACTTGGTATAAGAGGTTAAGCACTTTCCTATTAGAGAGATCATTTATGAAAGGAAGTGTGGACACCACTCTCTTTTTGAAAAAGATAGAAGATGATTTACTCATTGCACAAATATATGTTAATAATATATTGTTTGAATCTACAAATAAAAATCTTTATGATGATTTTTATCAAAAATAGTGAGTAGTGAATTTGAGATGAGTTTGATGGGAAATTTTAGTTATTTTCTTGGTTTTAGCATAAATAAAAATAAGGAAGGAACATTTCTTAGTCAGTTAAAGTAAATTAAGGACATACTCAAGAAATATGAAATGAATAATGCTAAACCAGTGACTACACTAATCGGTTCCTTAGTTTAATTAGATAAGGACCATAAGGGAAAATTTATTGATTAAAAAAAATTTAGAGGTATAAATGGATCATTGCTTTACTTAACTGCTTGCAGACCAGATATAATATTTAGTATTTATTTGTGTGCTAGATTATAATCTGATCCAAAAGAATTGTATTTGATAACAGTTAAAAGAATCTTAAGATATCTTTAAGGAACTCAAAACTTATGGATTTGGTATCCTAAGCATAGCTCTTTATTTGAAAAATTGGATATTTTGATTCAAATTTTATAGGATGTAGGGTTGATAAAAAAGTACATTTGGAACTTTCCAATTCATAGGAAATTCATTAGTTTTTTTGGTCCAGTAGAAAATAGAATTTAGTAGCCCTATCTACTGCTGAAGTATAATACATTGCCTTAGGTAGTGTGAAAAAAGTCTTTGGTTGAAATAACATTTAATTGATTTAGGATTTTAAAATAGCATAATTCTAATTTTTTTTATAATACCTGTTGGATGACTATGGCACCTCAAGAGGGGGGGGGGTTTGAATTAGGGTTTTTAAATTTTTTATTAAAAGGAGAAAATTAAAATAATTTTAAAGCAATTATGAAAAGATTATGTAGTCACACAATATTTCTAACAAAAAAGATAAAAAAAATAAATGCAGGAAATGAAAATAAGAGGCACAAACTTTTTACGTGGTTCAGCCCAGATTCCAATCCGACCTATGTCCATGCTAGCCAACTCTCGGGCTAGAATTCACTAATCTTAGGTTTGCTTTGTAAACCTCACTTCTTTAAACCAAAGAAGTTCTTTACCCTAAGTATTCACCTACATGGGCGAGTACAACCCAATCTAATTACAATTAACACTTCACTAAGCCAAATGGCTTAGATAAAAAAAATAAAAAATATAATTTGATGTAAATAATACAAGCTCAAATTATCTTGCATTAAAATATCCAAAATATTTGAGGTGATCTTATAAATTAACTTTAATCACCTCACTACTTGCAAATAAAATATTAAATTTGCTCACTTTAAGATAGATTTATATATATATATATATTTTTAATAAGAATAATATTTTAAATAAAAAATTATATTCTTACTGATTTAAACTTTAACTCTTCAAATAAAATAAAATGAATTAGATTAAAGATTTAAATCTATGCCATCTTAAAGAAGTAAATACACTTGTTTTGTTAAACTTTACGGATTTTAAAGATATGATATAGAAACCTTTAATATAAAATTTCCAACAAGTATTTCACCACAAAATAAATATTTTTAAGAAAGAAATATATGGTGAAATCTAAAAGAACATCAAGTAAAGATTTAGAGATGGAAAGCAAACTCAAGAACTCAGGAGATGTTACTCGGTTTTGTGTGTTGAAGCTTTCCAACGATGATTTTGATTTCCCAAATGAAAAGAGTTCTTAGAATAAAAATTAAGGCTTCTCCTCTCAAAATTTAGCATGTAAAGAGGAAAGAAAGAATGGAAGAATTGCTGGAGATTTTCTTGTTTGAGCAACCCTTCCATGAAAAAGGAAAGATGTATTTAAAGAGAAAGGGTAAGTAAAGTTAAATTTGAATAAAAATATTATTCTAATATGTTTTCTATCAACTAATAATATTATATTTGATCAATAATTCGATTATATTAAATATATATGAGATTTAAATGGCTATAAAATGGCTAGCCACATGGGAAGGTAAATAAGTCTTCATATGCATCCAAAATAGGGGAAAAACGGCTAGCAGTAGATTATATTTAAATCAAATAATGTTTTGAAATTCATTATAAATTCAAATGAAAATCCAAATGAGTCATATAACCTATCAATTTCTATCTGCAGAATCCAAATAATCTAATGCAATAAAAATTAGACTAAGTTTCTGACAAAATAATATCATATTCAGTAAAATAAAAACTCACGCACATATTTAAATATTTAAGGATATATTGAATATTACTATAATAATATTATGTAATACATATAAAATTAATTATACATTAATAAATATATATGAAACAAGTAAATTTAAAATAAATACATAATAAAAGTTTTTCCATATAAGCTTATTATCTTTAATTTCCCTAATTAAATAACTTTCCATATTTGGTAATAATTAATAAATCAATGAAGGTTGTTAAATTTAATTAATAAAAAAATCTTATAGATTTCATATCAAGATTAATATATAATTAATAGATATTTAGATAGTGAGCAAATCAAATCATACAAGTAGATATTAATGGACCACTAACATACACCTATGATAACAAAAAGTCCTTCAAGTTGTCCATCTTGGTCCATCTTAATCTCAACATTTGATTGAACTTGAGCTTTGTAATATAAATCTCATAAGTGATTACAATGCACATCATTACACTTGAAATACTTAGCACATAAATTAAAGCATCCAAGCATATGTTTATTATCATCAAAATCTCTAAAATAGGTCATGAGATAGATAATATCAACAATCTTCCCCTTTTTGATGATGACAAACTTATGTTGGGTATAGTTTTAACAAAGGTGCAAATTAATCTTTTATCATAACTTTTAAGCATTAGAAAAATATATATAATAATTGAGAAATATATTTGAATGCTAATTTGTTAATAAAAAAAATTCTCCCCGTAAATATATACATGTAAAATGAATTATGACCAACATATAGTTCTTCTCCCCCTTTGACAACATCAAAAAGAATAATTAAACATATAAAAGAAATTTAAATGTTAGGATATAACATCCCAAGCATACATATTAACATGTAAAATCTCTCTTCAGCTAAAGGTTTTCTAAAGATATCAGATATTTGAGAATCTGTGTTTACAAAATCTATATTCATATCACTTTTATTAACATGATCTCTAATAAAATGGTATATAATCTCTATGTGTTTAGTTCGTGAATGTTGTATAGGATTTTTTGTTAAACTTATAGAACTTGTATTATCACATTTAACGGGAATATTTTTAAGCTTAATTCCAAAATCTTCTATTTGTTGCTTTAGCCATAAAACTTGAGCAACACAACTACCTGCGGCTATGTACTCTGCTTCATCAGTTGATAAAGCGACTAAATTTTATTTTCTATAAGACTAAGAAATAAGTGATGATCCTAAAAATTGACAGGTTCTAGATGTACTTTTACTATCAACTTTACAACCATCTTAGTCTACATCAAAATATGCAACTAAACTACATGATAATAAATTTTTAATATACCATAAGCCTAACTTATGAGTTCTATTGAAATAGTGAAATATTTGCTTAATAGCTATTAAGTGTGATTCCTTAGGATTAGCTTGAAATCTTGCACATAAACATACAACAAACATAATATCAGACCGACTAACAGTAAGATTCAAAAGTGAACCTATCATACTCCTATAAATTTTTTGATATATTGGTTTTCCTTATTCATCTAGATCAAGTCTAGTTGATGGGCTTATAGGAGTTTTACTCAATTTGAATCTCTTCATATCAAACTTTTCTAATAATTTGTTTATGTACTTGGTTTGACATATGAATGTGCCAGACTCTAGTTGTTTTACTTGAAGTCCTAAGAAAAAGGTGAGTTTTCCCATCATACTCAATACAAATTCCTTTGACATTAGTGAGGAAAAATCATGGCATAAACTTTCATTTGTACTTCCAAATAATATATCATCAACATAAATATGTATAATAATCAAATCATCTCCAATATTTTTTATAAAAAGAGTTGTATCTACCATACCTTTTCTAAAATTATGATCAATTAAAAAGTTACTTAACCTATCATACTAAGCACGTGGAGCCTGTTTTAAACCATATAATGCTTTCTTTAATTTATATACATGATTAGGAAAATTAATGCTTTCAAAACCGGTGGTTGTTCTACAAATACATCTTGATCAATATACCCATTCAAAAATGCACTTTTGACATTCATTTAAAAAAATTTAAAGTCCTTAAAACAAGCAAAGGCAAGGAGTAATCTAATGGCTTCTAGTCTTGCTGCAGGTGCAAAAGATTCTTCAAAGTCTATTCCTTGTATTTGTGTGTACCCTTGTGCAACTAATTTAGCTTTATTTCTAATAATACTTCCTAAGTCATCTAGTTTATTTTTATAAACCCATTTAGTTCTAATTATATTTTGATCATGAGGTCTTGTGACTAACTCCCAAACATCATTTCTTATAAATTGGTTAAGTTCCTCTTCCATAACAATTATCAAAAAATTATCTTGTAAAGCTTCATCTATATTTTTAGGTTTAATTTGTGATAGGAATGTAGAATGTTCTACCTCATCCCTAAGGTTTCTCCTGGTCTTAATACCTTGGGAAGGATCACTAATTATTAACTCTATGGATGATTTCTATTATATCTCCATTATTTAGGTAATGAATCATCATCCTTTTCTTCCAAATTTATTTTCTTTATATTTTCAATATCATCATCATTCAAATCATTTCTTATTAAATCTATAGGGTTTTCATCAAAAATTACATGAACAGATTCTTCAATAATTAATTTTATCTTATTAAAAACTCTAAAAGATTTTCCAAAAATTGAATATCCTAAGAATATACCATCATCAAACTTACTATCAAATTTACTTAAATGATCCTTATCATTATTTAAAATAAAACACTTATATCCAAAAACATGTAAATGACTAATCTTAGGTTTCTTTCCAAAAATTATTTCATAAGGGGTCTTTTTAAGAATTGGTCCTAAATAAACTCTATTTGTAACATAACTTGCGGTGTTTATTGCTTTTACCCAAAAATAGTTTGGAAGTTTATATTCATCTAATATTGATCTTGCTAATTCTACCAAAGTACGTTTATTTCTTTCAACTATACCATTTTGTTGAAGAGTCCTAGGAGTAGAGAAATTATGTCTAATTCTATTTTCATCACAATAATTTTCAAATGATTTGTTTTTAAATTCTCCACCATGATCCATTTGAATTCTATGAATCAAATAACCTTATTTTCTTTGAAAATACTTAGCAAATTTTCTAAAATCATCAAATGCATTATTTTTATTAGCTAAAAATAATACCTATTTGTATCTTAAATAATCATCTACAATAACAAATCCATAATTTTTACCACCTAAACTAGTTGTGTTAATTTGTCTAAATAAGTCCATGTGTAATAATTCTAAAGGTCTACTCATAGAAATTATATTTTTTCTCTTGAACGGATTTTTCATATGTTTACCATGAATGCATGCATCACATATAGAATCAAATTGAAAATTAATTTTTGATAAACCAACTACTAAATTAAGTTTAGAAATTTTATTTAAAGTGTGGATATTGGCATGACATATCCGTCTATGCCATAACCAAGCATCATCATTTGTAGATTTCATGCAAAGTAAATTTAAATTAACATCATTTGTATTCTCTAAATCAATTAAATAAATATTTTTTATGTCTATTTCCTATAAGCAAAATAGTTTCATTATTTCTAATAATGCAATGTGAAGCATAAAAAGAAACATTTAAACCTTTATCACATAATTGACTAATTGATATTAAGTTATGTTTTAAATTAGAAACAAATAAGACTTTTTCTAAAGTAATAGAGTTCTTACATATGGATCCATTGCCAACAATCTTTCCCTTTGCATTATCTCCATATGTGACATATCCTCCATCACTTGATTCCAATGTAGAGAATTTTGCTTTATCTCCCGTCATATGTCTTGAACATCCATTGTCTAAGTACCACATGCCTTCATTGATTTTACTTTGAAGGCATTCCCACAAAAGAAAATCAAATGTTAACTTTTGGAACCCAAATATTTTTGGGTCCACATTCCAAATGAGTAGTATGATATCTATTATGTATGGTAGTTGAAGTGCTTATATTTTTAGAACCCATTTAAAAGATGGTTGTTTAGCATTTTGTGATCTACGAGTATAGCAATCAAATGAAATATGTCCTTTTCTACCACAATAATTACACCAAATATTAGTGTTTGCATATGGCTTTGCATGATTTCTATGTGACATATAAGAAGAATTTTTGTTTGATGTTGTACTTGATGGAGATTTATAATAAACATGTGATTTCATGCATAAATATAGTCTTGCTTTAATTGAATATTTTCTCTTTCAAGTTTACAAACATGTAAATAACGATCTACTAAAGAACTATTTTTACTTTTTAAATCATCACATTCATTTTTTAAATTATGATGATGCATATATAAATTTTTATGCTTTTTTTTCTAAAGCATTATATTTTTTTAATTTTTTATATTTAATGACTAATTCATTAAAAGCATCATGTAATTCTTCATAAAAAATATCATTACATATCTCTTGAGAATCATAATCTGATTCTCCTCCCACCATAAGGCAAATGTTCACCTCTTCATCTGATGAACTTGATTCATCTAAATCTGGGTTGGCCCATAGTTCCTTCTTTTTCTTTTTGAAATGCTTCTTTTCTTTCTTTCCACTCTTTCTCTCTATATCCATCTCTTTCTTCTTTGAATCAATAAGATCTGGATAATCTCCTCTTATATGTCCAGGCTTCTTGCAATGGTAACAAATAATCCCTTCTCTTGTAGGAAATTTCTTAGTTTGAAATTTATAATCTTTGGATTTCTTATACCTTTGATTTTTCTTCCTTAGTAAGCTTCCAAGTGTTCTTGAAAGCATGGCCACCTCATCGCTATCTTCATTAGAGCTTGATGAACTATGTTCATCATTATCATCAACCTGCAAGGCAGAAGTTTTACCTTTCTCTTTCCCTTTCTTTGAAGATCCATCTAATTTATCCCTTTGAGCAATAACATGTTCATGTGCTATCAAAGAATCCAAAAGCTAATCAAGTGGATAAGTAGATAAATCTTTAGCCTCACTAATTATAGTTACTTTAGCATCCCATTCTTTGGGAAGGCATCTAAGAATCTTATAGACTAAGTCTTATTTCTTAAATATTCTTCCAAGAGAATGTAATGTATTAGTTATTTTCATAAATCTTGTATACATATCAGAAATAGATTCAGAAGGAGGCATACGAAATAACTCATATTCATGAACAAGTCTATTTATGTGAGCATCTCTAACCTCACTAGTACCTTCATAAGTTATACTTAATTTATCCCAAATGTTTTTTGCTAAATTTAACATAGAAATTTTTATGTAATGATCTGCAAGAAGTGCACAATGTAAAATATTATATGCCATAGCATTTAATTCATATAATTCCATCTCTAATGCAGTCCATTCATCAAAAAGTTTTTCAATTTTAATTTCATTAATTTCTTTAGTGGGTGTATAATATTTGTTTGTAAGCATGTGCCACATACGAGAGTCTTGACCTCTTAAGAACGTACTAATTCTAATTTTCCAATAATCAAAAGAAATATTATATAACAATGGAGGACGATGAGTGGATTGTCCTTCGGGAAGTGAACCCTTAGGAAAGCCTTGTGCCATAGTTAAAAAGTGGATCTACTATAGGATGTTAAGCCAGAATAAAAAGAGCCAAGGCTCTGATACCAATTGTTGGATGACTATGGCACTCTAAGAGGGGGGGGGGTGAATTGGGGTTTTTAAAATTTTATTAAAAGGAGAAAATTAAAATGATTTTAAAGCAATTATGAAGAGATTATGTAATCACACAATATTTCTAATGAAAAAGATAAAGAAAAATAAATGCAAGAAATGAAGATAAGAGGCACAAAATTTTTACGTGGTTCACCCCAGATTCCAATCCGACCTACGTCCACGCTAGCCAACTCTCTGGCTAAAATTCACTAATCCTAGGTTTGGTTTGCAAACCGCACTTCTTTAAAGCAAAGAAGTTCGTTACAACCTAAGTACTCTCCTACACGGGTGAGTACAACCCAATCTAATTAAAATTAACACTTCACTAAGCCAAATGGCTTAGATCAAGAAAAAGAAAAATATAATTTGATGTAAATAATACAAGCCCAAATTATCTTGCAATAAAATGTCCACAATATTTGAGGTGATCTTACAAGTTATTTTTAATCACCTCACTACTTGCAAATGAAATACTAAATTTGTTGACTTTAAGATAGATTTATATTTTTTTTAAAATAAGAATAATATTTTAAATAAAAAATATATTCTTACTAATTTAAACTTTAACTCTTCAAATAAAATAAAATTAATTAGATTATAGATGTAAATCTATGCCACCTTAAAGAAGTGAAAATACTTGTTTTGCTAAACTTTATGGATTTAAAAGATATGATATAGAAACCTTTAATATAAAATTTCCAACAAGTATTTCACCATAAAATAAATATTTTTAAGAAAGAAATATATAGTGTATATTTAAATCACATAATATTTGGAAATTCATTATAAATTCAAATGAAAATCCAAATGAGTCATATAACCTATCAATTTCTTTATATAGAATTCAAATAATCTAATGCAATAAAAATTAGACCACGTTTCTGATAAAAATATTATCATATTCAATAAATAAAAACTAATGCACATATTTAAATATTTAAGGATATATTGAATATTACTATAATAATATTATGTAATACATATAAAATTAATTATAAATTAATAAATATATATGAAATAAGTCAATTTAAAATAAATACCTAATAAAAGTTTTGTCATATAAGCTTATTACCTTTAATTTTCCTAATTAAATAACTTTTTATATTTGATAATAATTAAGCAATCAATGAAGGTTATAAAATTTAATTAATAAAGAAATCTTATAGATTTCTAATCAAGATTAATATATAATTAATAGATATTTAGATAGTGAGCAAATAAAATCATGCAAGTAGATATTAATGGACCACTAACATACTGTTACGATAATATAAAGTCCTTCAAGTTGTCCATGTTGGTGCATCTTAATCTCAATATTTGATTGAACTTGAGTTGTGTAATGTAAATCCCATAAGTGATTACAATGCATATAATAATACCTAAAATACTTAGCACACAAATTAGAAAATCCAAGCATATGTTTGTTATCATCAAAATCTCTAAAATGGGTCATGAGGTAGATAATATCAACAATGCCTTGTGTCATATTCATTTCAAAGAATCCTATTTAAAATTCTAGAACCAAGCATATAGACGTAAGGCATGACTTCATTAGAGATCATATAGCTAAGGGAGAGATTGAATTGAATCATGTTACTACTGAAAATTGACTTATATATATTTTCACAAAACCACTAGCCTTTAACATTATTAGCACCTTAAGAACAAAATTTGGTATGATTGATCTTAATGCTTAAATTGAAAATTCTACAAACTTGATGTGTTGTAAATATGTGTCTGTTTAGTTTGTCTTTGTTTATTAATTCTGTTAGTTTTTGTGTGTTTAGTCTTGTGTTTTTTATTTTTTTTATTAGACTAGAAGCATGTCACTTAATGTAAAATTAATGGTTTTGAGAATATTTTTTGATTATCATATCTTATTTTCTAAGTGTTCTGTTCATATTGTATGAAATATTTTTTGTCCCGTATGAATTCTGAAGCATGTACATGGTAGGTTTTCAAATTGAGAATGCAAAACTTAGTTTTTCATAGAGTTTGTATTGTACAATGACATCATCATACTATATAATTTGTGCAATTTTATTTGTACGAGTGGGGATGGTTTGCCGGTTGGAGTAAGTTATTAATTACTAATCATACATATAAAATTATATTTTGTATGTACGATTTAGTAGTTAGTTTATGTGAGGGATGAACCTAGCCATCTTTAAAATGATCTTTAATATTATGATCATCCTAAATGAATACCTATTTGTTTATATGATACTATGGTAAAAAAGCCAGTACAAAATGACATCTCAGAAATGACATTTTATGAAAACCCATTTCATTTTTTGCCATTTTCATTTGTACATATGAAAATAATTTCATCGAGTATGGTTTTAAAATTATACGTACAATCCAAATTTTGTACTATACGATAGGTCATTTTCCTTTAAATAGAAGGGTTTTTGAAATCATTTTCATTCACTCTCATATCCATTTCAAAACCCTATAGGGCCCACGTCTTAGGAATGGAAAGTTCTAGCAAATGTTCACACATCTCTAAGGGATCTTCTTATAGAAGTGGTAAGGATGATAACTTTCTATCTAAGGAGAATAAGGATGCCTACTTTAGTTATTTTGTTGCAAAAATCACCCCTTCTTGACTTCTCATTCATGGTGATCTTCATTTTTCTATCATGCCCTTATTTGTTTCAACTCAACTTTCTTTTATCCAAAATCTCATATATGCCTACCACAAAGAGACTTTCCAATTATTTTTGGCTAACATGAGAGTAAACCAAGACCACTCTAAGATTACTATGTTTGAGATAGTTGCAATTTAGTTCTTGTTTGTTGATATTCTTATAATATGTATATTTTTGATGATTCCAAATATTATTATTTTGATTATTATTTCTCCTAACATATTTTGGATACATTATTTTGATGTTTGTGCGTACTAACATTTCATGAAAATTATACACCAAATTGTTGAAGACTTCAGATCAGATCAATTTAGGATTTATTATAAATAAAGTTTATATTTTTTTTATTGAGTCTAAGAGAGTGTGATTGTAGTTGAGTAATTGTGCACACACACACACACACACACCGGAGGAGAGTTTAAAATCTACAATTTTTAAACTGATCGTACTGTACAAAATCTTTTCATATGGGATAATTTGATAAATTATTTTACCTTCGAGCAGTCAAATGAACAAGAAGCAAAAAATTTTTCTAAGCATGAATTGTATTGTATGATCTAACAATCATACGTATGACGTCCAGGGTATGAATTGGATAGGTCCCTTTTCATCCAGATGAAATTGAAAAATTTCTAAACGTTTCATATCGTATAATGTCATCAACGTATGTACGCCGTCTGGGGTATGAATTAGATGGGTCCCTTTCATCCCGACGAACTTGAAAATTTTTGTAACTGATCATACCGTATGATGTCATCATCATACATACGCCATCTAAGGTACAAAATTGTGGGGTCCCTCTTCATCCCGACGAAGGTGAACAATTTTCCTACTATTGGTACAAAACGAGCTTAGTTTTTATCAAATAATCAACATGTACAAAAATATTTCATACCGATTCACTAGAGGTTCATACACAACAGTTTTTGAACTATTCATATATACGATTATATGATAATATTGTATGAACATGTATGCTCAAAATGGACAATTTATTTTTTTGGACAATTTTTCATATCTTTAATATAAAAATTCCACTAAAACTGATGCAAAAAAGTCTTATCTTCATGATTTTTCAAGGGCAATTGAAAGAGAGAGTTTGAGAGAGATTTCTTGCAAGTGGAGTGTGAAGGGTTCATAAGGTTACTGAAAAGGTAAAAATCTCTTTGTGATTTTGGTTTTCACTCTTATTCTTATCTTTCTAGTTGCTCATAAGAAGATCTTTAAAGAAGATCCGGTACTCTGTCGACACTTAGAGAATGTGAACAGACGATGGTAATCTGCCGTTACTTGGAGAGTGTAAATATATGATGGTTCTGTATCAACACTTGGAAAGGGTTAATAGATGATGGTTGTCTGTCGACACTTAGAGAGTATAAAAGGTAGATGATTCTCTGCCGACACATGGAGAGATGAAAGGATGACGGTTCTCTACCGCACCGGGGATTGGTGGAAGAGGGGATTTGTAAAGGATTATCCCCCTTGTTGTGGGGGCAAAAGGATAGACACGTTTTTAATAGTGCAAGACATGAAGAGAGAGTCTTCAGGGAGTGGATGTAGGTCGTGTTTGACCAAACCACTACAAATCTTTATGTCTTTTAATTTATGCATTTATTTACTACAAGTTATTTATTGTGGTTGAAAATGTTTTATTTCAAAACTTAAAATTTAGCTTGTTATAAAATTCAAATCAATTTTCTAAAAATCCAAAAAAAAAAAAAACTAATTTACCCCCACTCTTTGTTAGCCTTAGGATAATAGCTTAGGTTTAACAACTTATATAGAATCAACAAGTGGTATCAAAGCTTTTTTTTTAAAATCATAAGTTTAGACTACTTTTTGAAAAATGATAATGACTACTTTTGGAAACTCAAACACTAGAAGGGTATTAGATCACTAGACCTCCATTATTTGACAATATCCCTTTGGATTTTTGGAAAACATGCATGTTTACATTTTTGTAATCATTAGATTATTGCATGTGGATTTTAGTTCAAGAAGGGTATACTAGGCCAACTAGATTAGTTGTTGGAATTAGAATTTAAACACTATTTACTGACTGGATTATAGATCAACGTGACTTAGAATAACTAAATGTAAAATGTTTAAATAATTTCTTTTGTGCACTTAAGTTAGAAGATTACATGCTTGTTTCCACTTTTAGAAGTGGATTGAATATTTGGGATAGGCTTTGCATTACTTATGAAGGGACTAATAAAGTAAAGCAATCTAGATTAAATATCTTGTTACATGACTATGAATTATTTTGCATGAAACCCAATGAATCTATTTTTGACATGTATATAAGAACCACTAAAATAGTCACTTATTTATATGTATTAGGTAAGGAACTAACAAATGCTGAAATGGTTAATAAAATTCATCGTTGTTTGCCTACTACTTATGATGCTAAAATAACTTCTATTATAGAGTCTAAAGATTTAAATGTTTACTCTATTTATTATCTTCTTGGATTACTAATTGCTTATAAGCAAGGAGTGAGTCAAAGAAAGTTTGATGCAGGAGAACAAAGAAAGGAGAAGAACATAGCACTGAAAGAAGATGATTCAAAGAGTGATCAGTCACTACCTGAGTATGAGGATGACATTACCTTGATGACTAGGCAATTCATAAGTTTTCTTAAAAGGAAGCAGAGGAGATACCAACAGTGGAACATTGGTAAGTTAAATAAAAATGTTAAGGTTTTTAATGATGTGATTTGCTACGAATATAATAAACTTGGACATATAAAATCAGAGTGTCCAAATCTAAAAGCCACTCCTAGTAAGGAGAAGGTAGAATAAAAAGCAAATGTGAGGAAGGGAAAGAAGAGATTTTAGAAAGCTTTTTGGGCGGACTCAGCTTCAGATTCATCAGAAATAGAAAATGAGGAGGAAGTAACCAACCTATGTTTAATGGCTGATAATTTTGATCAATCAGATCAAGAAGAGGTATGTGACTTAACTTATGTTGAATTACTAGAAGTTTCTAAAAGAATATATGATGTATATATAAAACTTAAGAAAATATATACTAGACTAAACCTAGAATTGCAAGAGTTATAAAAAGAGCATTATATCCTTAGGAAAGATCAGGCACTGATAGATAACAACCACATGAGCTTACTTAATGAACTCAATGATTTGAATAAAAAGAATGATCTTTTAAAATCATCATACACTGAATTGAAAAAAGATTTTAAAAATTTAAAGGATGAATTTGAGAATAAACAACACTGTCTAAAATATTGTATTAGCATGTTAGATGATGTAAACACATTTCTTAAGTTGAAAGTGAAAGCTCTCGATGAAAATAAGAAACCCCTAACACTTGAAGATTTTATTAATCCAATTTTGAGGTCAAAAATATTAAAATCCAGGAAGAGATAGAGTTATTATAGAAGATTGAGAAACCCATTTCTTGGAGTTAAATGTTTTACTTGTGGAATGATTTGACATATTTCAGACACTTGTACTTTAGATAGAAAAACTCATTTAGTGTGTAGACCTAAGATGTTTAAGCCAAGTCATATCTTATATGCATCTAGTTTTATTTTGCCAAAAGGAGAACCCAAACTTATTTGGGTTCCCAAGGCTAACATTTGATTATTTTATAAGAACACTCTCAAATAAGGCCTCATGAGAGCATTTGGTACCTAGACAGTGGTTGCTCAAAGTATATGACTGGAGACACTAAATAATTCATATCACTAGAAGCCAGGAATGGAGGCTGGATTACACTAGAAGATAATACCAATTGGAAAGTGGTTGACACAGGTATGATCAGAGACTTGCAAAATTTTTTCATAGAAAATATATTACTTGTTGAAGGCTTAAAGCATAATTTGCTAAATATTAGCTAACTATGTGATAAAGGGTATAGTGTAAACTTTTTTCCCACTAGATGCCAGATGAGTGGAGAATGAGTGTGTTAATTCCTATTTTTAAATAAAGGTGATGCACAAGATTGTGCGAATTATAGAGGAATTAAGTTAATGTGTCATACTTTAAAACTATAGGAGCGAGTTATGGAGCATAGGTTACGGTGTGATACTATTGTTTCTCAAAATCAATTTGGATTCATGCCGGGTTGGTCGATTATGGAAGCCATACATTTATTAAGAGGTTTGATGGAGAAATATAGAGAAAATAAGGAGGATATATATATATATATATATATATATATATATATATATATATATGATATTATTGATTTAAGAAAAAAAGGCATTAGCTTTTAGTGATTTATATAATAGATTAGATACTAAAGAGGGAGAAAGATATATGTATAAGTTAGCCAAACAAAGAGATATGAGTAGTAAGGATTTAGTTCAAGTGAAGTGTATTAAAGATGAAGATCAAAAAATACTTTTCTTAGAAGATGATATTCAACAAAGATGGATGAGATATTTTGCTAAACTTTTTAATGAAGATTGTGAAAATAAGATTGACTATAGTGACCTTAGCACTCTAGATGAAAATAAAGATTTATGTTTTTATCGGCGTATTAGTAAATCTGAAGTTAGAGAGGCTTTAAAGAAAATGAAGGGTGGAAACATTGTTAGACTGATGATATTCCAATAGAGGTGTTGAAATGCTTAGGAGATGAAGGAATTTCATTGCTTACTAAACTTTTTAATACTATTTTGAAGACTAAGAAGATGCCAGATGAGTGGAGAATGAGTGTGTTAATTCCTATTTTTAAGAATAAAGGTGATGCACAAGATTGTGCGAATTATTGAGGTATTAAGTTAATGTGTCATACTTGAAAACTATGGGAGTGAGTTTTGGAGCATAGGTTGCGGCGTGATACTAATGTTTCTCAAAATCAATTTGGATTCATGCCGGGTAGGTCGACTATGGAAGCCATACATTTATTAAGAGGTTTGATGGAGAAATATAGAGAAAATAAGGATGATCTACATATGATATTTATTGATTTAAGAAAACCATATGATAAAGTTCCAAGAGAACTGCTATGGAGAGTTCTTGAAAAGAAAGGAGTTAATAATGCTTACATTCAAATCTTTAAAGATATGTATGCAGGAGCGATTACTTGTGTTCAAACATAAGGTTGTTTGACCAAGTATTTCCCTATATTGGTTGGGTTACATCAAGGATACGCCTTAAGCCCATATCATTTTGCTTTAGTCATGGATGTTCTCACTAGACATTTGCAAGAGGATGTACCTTGGTGTATGCTTTTTGTTGATGATATTCTTCTTGTTGATAAGACTAGAGAGGGAGTTGAAAGTAAAATTGAATTATGGAGGTCAACATTAGAGACTAAAGGTTTTCGCTTAAGTAGATCTAAAATGGAATATATGCAGTGTAATTTTAGTAGTAATAGACCTAGTGAGGGGATTGTGACTTTGGGCGATCAAGTCATTAATAAGAGTACATGTTTTATCAGCAGATTTCAAGTTAGATGGGGATATTATCAGCAGAATTTAAGTTGGATGGTTGAAGTGGAGGAATGCATTGGGCTTATTGTGTGATAGAAAAGTACCCCTCAAACTTAAGGGAAAATTCTATAAGATAGTAGTGAGGCCAACAATGCTTTATGGTGCTGAATGTTGGCCATTAAAAGAGAAGTATAATATTAAGTTAAGTGTGTCAGAGATGAGGATACTCAGGTGGATGTGTGGATTTACCCTTAGAGATAGGATACGAAATGAGCATATACGTGAAAAGGTGGGAGTAGCTTCAGTAGAAGATAAGATTAGAGAGAGTCGCCTTATATGGTTTGGGCACATAAAATGATGGCCTTCCAATGACCCAATTAGGAGAGTAGAGGTATTAGATTTGACTTATGTTAATAAAGGTAGAGGCAGACCTAAAAAGACATGGTTAGAAAATATTAAGAATGACCTTTCTTTATTTGATTTAAATGAGAATTTGACCTTTAATAGGACATAATAGAGAAAAAGGATTCATGTAGGTGACCCCATATAGTGAGATAAAGGCTTGATATTGTTGTTGTAGCTACATATTAAGGCTAAATAGAAATAATGTATTACATGGAATAAGGATAAATAATGTTTATATTTTAGATTTAAACTGTATTAAAACTCCTAATGCTTTCTGTTTAAAAACAATTTCTGATGAATCTTGGTAATGGCATAGGAGACTTTGTCACGTTAACACAAAAAACCTTAGGAAAATTACCCAAAAGAATTTTGTTAGAGGTATACCAAAACTAGACTTTACTAAGGATCACCTATGTGATGATGTCAACTAGGAAAATAAGTTAAATCCTCGTTTCATTCCATTAAGGATATAAGAACTAGCAAACCTTTGGAGTCTATACATATGGATCTTTTTGGACCGGTTAGCACTATAAGTCTAGGAGGGAAGGTATATAGATTTGTGATTTTTGATTATTTCTCTAGATTCATATGGGTTAAGTTTTTATTTCATAAGAGTGAATCATTTAAGGAGTTTAGTGACTTTTCAACTTGGATCAGAGGAAACTAGTATGTTAAATTTTAACTATTCAAAGTGATCTCAGAGATGAATTTGAAAATGATAATTTTGAGGATTTTTATAAGGAAAATATAATTTATCATAATTTTTCTACACTTAGGACCCCTCAGTAGAATAGGGTAGTCGAAATAAAGAACATAATATTAATTGAAGCTGCTAAAGTCATGTTAATTGAATATTCACTTCCTAAATATTTTTGGTCGGAAGCGGTTAGTACTGCATGTTATATTATTAATAGGGTGAACATTATATCAAAATTGAACAAAATACCCTATAACCATTTTAAGGGGAGAACACCTAATTTGTCACATTTTCATGTTTTTAGATGTAAGGTGCTCATACATAATAATAAAAAATCTTTCTTAGGTATAACATGCAAGAACTTTGGCAGTTGAGGAAACCACATATATTATATTTGATGAATCTGGAATTTTAGAAGAACTAAGTTTGAAAGAGGATGATTTAGAAAATAACTCTTAAAGGATTGGGACGATTAATTTAGAAGAAAATTTTGAGAAAGAAAACCTATTGCCTAGATATTTGAAATTTTTTAAAAACCACCATAAGGAATTAATTTTAGGTGAACCAAATGAGGGTGTTAGGACTAGGCGTGGACTTAGCAAAAAAGTTAATCATTATGCCTTTATTTCAAAAATAGAACCAACAATTGTAAATCATGCACTTTCGGATGAATTTTGGATTTTGGTAATGCAAGAATAATTAAATTAGATTGTAAGGAATAATATTTGTGAATTAATTGCAAGGCTAAAGTATCAAAGTATAGTTGGAACTAAGTGGGTATTTAAAAATAAAATGAATGTCTCAGGAGTTATTGTTAGAAATAAGGCTAGATTGGTGGCTAAGGGGTATAATCAAAATGAAGGGATTAATTTTGAGGAGACTTTAGCCCCTATAATGAGACTTGAAGAAATTAGGGTTTTGTTAGCCTTTTCCTGTTTTAGGGGATTTAAATTATATCAAATGGATGTTAAAAGAGCCTTTTTGAATGGGATAATACTTGAGGATGTTTATGTTTAATGACCTCCAGGTTTTGAAAATTTAAAATATCCAAATCATATTTTTAAATTAAAAAAGATATTATATGAATTTAAACAGGCACCTAGGGCTTGGTATGAGAGATTAAGCACTTTCCTACTTGAGAGATCTTTTGAAAAAGGAAGTGTGGACATGACTCTATTTTTGAAGAAATTGGGAGATGATATACTCATTATTCAGATTTATATTGATGATATTATTTTGGATCTACAAATAAAAATCTTTGTGATGATTTTTTTAAAATAATGAGTAGTAAATTTTAGATGAGCATAATGGGAGATCTTAGTTACTTATAGGTTTTAGCATTATACAAATTAAGGAGGGAGCATTTTTTAGCGAGTCAAAGTATGTCAAAAGACATCCTCAAGAATTATGAAATGGATAATGCTGAACCAATTAGTACACCTATGAGTTCCTCAGTTCAGTTGAATAAGGACCCAAAGGGAAAATATATTGATCAAAAGAAATTTAGAGAAATTATTAGATCTTTACTTTTTTTATCTGCTAGTAGATCTGATATTATGTTTAATGTTTATTTGTGTGCTTGATTTCAATCAGATCCAAAAGAATCACATTTAACAGTTGTAAAAAAGATTTTGAGATATCTCTTGGGGACTTAGAACTTAGGGATTTGTTATCCTAAGTATAGATATCTATTTGAAATAATCAAATATTCAGATTCAGACTTTGTAGGTTATAGGGTTGATCAAAAGAGTACATTTGGAACTTGTTAATTTATAGGAAATTTTTTAATTTCTTGGTCTAGTAGGAAATAGAATTTGATAGCCATATCTATTGCTGAAACTGAATACATTATCTTAGAAAATTGTGTGGCACAAGTTCTTTGGTTGAAACAATAGTTAATTGATTTAAGATTTACAATAGGCACAATTCTAATTTATTATGATATTAGTAGTACCATTTGCTTTTTAATAAATACCATTCAATATTCTAGAACCAAACATATAGATATAAGCTATCATTTTATTAGGGATCATGTTTCCAAAGGAGAAATTAATTGAACTATGTTTCAACTAAAAATCAACTTGCAGATATTTTTATAAAACTACTAGCCTTTGATACTTTTAGCACATTAAGAATAAGGCTAGATGTGATCGATCTAAATGATTAAGTTAAATATTCTACAAACTTGATATATTTCCATGTGTTTTTCCTATATATTTTTTTAATGTTTTTATTTGTATGAGTGTTTTTAGTTTTTATTTTTCTTTATTTCATGTGATTTAGACATGTATCACAAATTAAAATTCTTATTTTTTATCATTCATGCTGAATTTTCTAAGTGTTATATTCATATTGTATGAAATTATTTTTGTCCTGTATGAATTCTGTAGCATGTCAATCATTATTTTGGATTAAATGCATGAAGTTTTGATTTTCTAACACATATTATATTGTACAATATTCTTATCATCCCGTACGATCTGTATTCATTTATCTGTACGCATGTAGATAGTTATCCAAGCAGAATCAGTTATTATAACTGATCGTACATATAAAATGATATTTTGTTTGAATGAACCACATGTCATTCTCTATAGGGGACATACCTAACCATCATTAAAATGATCTTAAATAATTGATCATCCTATTTGAACACCTGCTTGTCTGTATGATTATCTGGTTAAAAAGCCTATACGAAATGACGCTTCAAAACTTGCATGATTACAAAAATTCATTTTGTTTTGGACATTATCATTCATCCATTCAAAACTATTTTTGTCCCGTACAAAACACTAATCGTACTGTACAAATCAATATTCATATGTACGAAGGGTTGTTTTTCTTTAAGTAGGAGTGATTTATAATTCATTTTCATTCACTTCTATAATTACAATTCTCCTAGAATTCTTCTCATATTAGAAATGACTAGTTCTAATAAGCACTATAGAGTTTCCAAGGGTTCATCATCCAGGGGTAGAGACAAAAACTTTCTGTATAGAGCAAATGTGGATTCCTACTTTAGGTTTGTCGCTGCTAAAATCATTCCCTCTAGACTACTGATTCAAGATGATATCCATTTTCTAGTAATGTTTCTTTTTGCCTCAAGCCAATTTGCCTTTATTTTGACTCTAATTCATGCTTACCATAGAGAGACCTTTCACAACTTCTTAGCAAATATGAGTTTTAATGAGGATGAGAGTTGGATAAGATAATATGTCTAAAAGAAATGAGTAGAAATCACTAAGGAAGATCTAGGATTTTTTTTTGCATTTAAGGACATAAGGGATTATAGCACACACTATAACCTCCAAATCTGATTGTGATTGGTTTGAAATAAATAGAACTCTTAGAGGGGTTACTCAAGTTGTTCACTTGGCTAGTGTCTATACTTTAAATCAAAATACCAGGATCATCCAGCATGTCCTTAGAACTTCAATTATTCCTAAGGATGGTGATTGCATAAAAAATTACTCCTCTTGTATCCACTATTACCTATCTAATAATGATTGGACAACCAAAAGATGAAGCCCAACTAATTCTATATTATATTCATAACCTTTCTTAAATTGGGCATGTTTATCATAGGAGGAATAAAAATATTGCTTTAGGACATATAGTGACCTATATCTTAGAAAAGAAGTATAACATTGTTCATCCTGATATTTCACTTAAAATGCCAATCTACTTTAATGATGCCTCTTTTTGAGCACTTTTTGGGAAGAATGAAAATTCAAGTGAGGATACTGAGGAAGAAGGGGGAGCACCTACACCTGCTCATGGACTTGACTTTTAGTAGATGGTCTAGCACTTTGATCTGTTAGAGAGTCATTTTGATCAATGTTTTGATCAAATTCAGACTCACCTAAATCAGCAGGATGCACAGTACCAGAAAGACATGGGTTGAATCAGAGGTCAGTTCGAATTGGTGAACTAATGTAGCTTTGATGAATAGCTATTTCTCTATCTTCAACTAGCATCCTCCTCCAGACCAGGGTCCCTCAGAGTTCTAGATGTACTTCTTTTGTGTTGTCTTTATCTGTCTTCTCTAGATGTGATATTTTTCAGTGATGATTTTAGTGTTTTATGTACTTATCTTTGTTTAGATTTTATCTTGATGTTATTTTATTTTTGTTATTATGAATTGATATCAAAAGAGCTTCAATGAATTTAATCTTTAAATTGATATCAATAAAAAATGTCTTATTTTGATTAGTTACTTTTGTTTGTTGTTTGAAATGTAAGTTTGCCTATATGATAATCTAGTCTTAATTGATCTAAAAGGTGTTCTAAATTAAAGTACAATAGAAAAATTAATTTCATTATTAAATCTAATTTTTCAAAAATCTAAGTTAACTTATAACTTGATCAAGTTAAGGCTATCAATCTCATATTCTTTTTAGGCAAACAAAATTTAAATATTATTATTGCAATTTTGATGTCTTATTATTTTTTATTTTTTTTCAATATAATTATCTTTGTAATTAGAGAAATTGATTTTTTAGATTATTGATTTTGAAAATATTAATTAAAAAAGGGGGTATAAATACGCAATGATTCGCAAATTGAAAAGAGGCACAAAATTAGTCCAAATACAAAAAGATGCACCAAGTGTGCCACAAATATTTGAAAAGATGTTCAATGTCGCCAACTGAATATGTTCTTTCCTCTATCATTTAGTCTTCAAATTCAAATCAATCTAATGTTAAATTATATTTTATATTGAAAATTGCAATTAACTAATCTTTATTTTATCATTTTTATAATAATTCTCCTTATCTAATTATCTAGAATACTTCATGACCTTGATCAGTTTTTCTTATCTATGTTATACTTTAATTTAAATGTTTTAAATCTTTCTTTTTCATATAATGGTCATTAACTTTGTTATTGCAATTATAGTTTAATCTCTTTCAAGATCAATTACTAAGGTTTTTCATATGATTTCTTTCATTTTAACCTCCCTTTTTCTCTTTTTGTTATAGTCAAAAGGGGGAGTAATATTGCTTTTATTTTTATGTTATTTTTTTTGTGTTTATTTTTGTTCTTATGTTTTGTATTTTTTTTTTGTTTAGGGTTTTATCATTTATGTAAAATTAGGGTTTTATCAATTGTGTAAATTTTTTTTTTTTAAATTATTCTTCAAGGAATTCCCTTGTATTCACATGTTTATTCCTTTAGGGGAGCTAAGGAGAAATTTATGGTATTTCATTTTACTCAAATAATAATTATTTTTCCATCATAAAAAAGGAGGAGATTTTTTGAGATAGTTACAACTTAATTTTTTATTGTTGATATTCTTGCAACATATATATTTTTGATGATTCTAAATTTTATTGATTTGATTATTATTTCTCCTAATATATTTTGGATGCATTATTTTGTTATTTATATACACTAATATTTCAGAAAAATCATACTCCTGATTATTGAAGACTTCAGATAAGATTTGTTTAGGATTTATTATAAATGAAGTCTATATTTTTTATTTTATTGAGTCTGAGTGAGTGTAATTATAATTGAGTAACTGTGCACACACATACTCGGGAAGAGTTTTAAATCAATAATTTTTAAACTGATTGTACTGTACAAAATTTTTTTGTACAGGATAATTTGATCAGTTATTTTTCATTCGAGTAGTCAAACAAATAGGAAGTAAAAATTTTTTCTAAGTTTGGATTGTACTGTACGATCTCACAATCATACGTACGCCATCAAGGGTTCGAATTGGACGGGTCCCTTTTTATCCAGACAAACTTGAAAACTTTCTGAACGGTTTATACTTTACGATGTTGTCATCGTACGTATGCCATCCAGGGTATGAATTAGATGGGTCCCTTTTTGTCCCGACGAACTTGAAAATTTTTGTAACTTATTATACAGTATGATGTCATTATCGCATGTATGCCATCCAGGATACAAAATTGTGGGGTCCCTCTTCATCCTGACAAAGGTAAAAAAATTTACTACTGTTCATAACGGATGATCAGCATGTATGAAAACATTTGTACCAATTCACAACAGGTTTGTATGGAACATTTTTTGAACTATTTGTACGTACGAACATACTATACGATCGTGTACACTCAAAATGGAAAATTTCAATTTTCTAGATCGTATTTCATGTATTTCTTATTAAAAGTCCACTAAAACTTACATAAAAAAGTATTATCTTCGTGATATTTCAAGGGTAATTGAAAGAGAGAGTATGAGAGAGTGTTTGAGAGAGATTTCTTGTAAGTGGAGTGTGAAGGATTCACAAGGTTACTCAAAAGGTAAGAATCTCTTTTATGATTTTGGATATCACTCTTCTTCTTGTCTTTCTAGTTGCTCGTGAGAAGATTTTTGAAGAAGATCCGGTACTCTGCTGACACTTGGAGAGTGTGAACAGATGATGGTACTCTGCTGACACTTAGAGAGTGTAAACATACGATGGTTCTCTGTTGACACTTGAAGAGTGTGAACAGAAGAAAGTTCTCTATCGATACTTGGAGAGTGTGAAAGGAAGATAGTTCTCTACTGACATGTGGAGAGTGTAAAAGGATGACGGTGTTCTGCCGCACCGGGGATTGGTGGAAGAGAGGATTTATAAAGGCTTGTCTGCCTTGCTGTGGGGGCAAAAGGAGAGACACTTTGGTAATAGTGTAGTACTTTAAGAGGGTGTCTTTAGGGAGTGGATGTAGGTCATGTTTGATCGAACCTTTATAAATCTTTGTGTCTTTTAATTTTACATTTATTTACTGTAAGTTGTTTACTATGGTTGAAAAGTTTTTTTTAACTTAAAATTTAACTTGCTATAAAATTCAAAATGGTTTCAAAAACTCCAAGAAATTTTTTAAATTACCAATTCACCCCCTCCCTCTTTGTTAGCCTTGAGATATTAGTTTAGGTTTAATAACCTATATAGAATCAACATATTTCCTATATTCAGGAATAACATATAGAAGTTACAAAGAAAAATTAAGGCAACTTTCTCCATCTAAGAATCCAAGGGATTCGAGCCCATACTTTTAACTCAAGAGCCTATTTTGATTGGTTGAAATTAATCAAAGACTTAGAGGTGTCTCCCAAGTGAGTCTTTAATCTAGGGTTTACACTCTAAATCAAAATGCCTGGATCATCTAGCATGTTTTAAGAACATCAATTATTCCTAAAGCTGGTGATCGCATTAACATAACTCATCTTTCTCCACAGTCACTTACTTGATAGTAATTGAAAAACTTTTTAATGAAGCCCAACTCTTATGTATTATATCTATAATCTTTTTTAAAATGGATTCCACCATCATAAGTGAAAAAAAAAATGGTTTTAGGACATTTAGTTTCCTACATCCTAGAAAAGAAGTACAATATGATCCATCCTAATCCTCTCTTAGAACTTTTTATTTTCTTCACTGATTCCCCTTTTTGGACACTTTTTGGACGGGATCAAAGTTTTGAGAGTAATGATTCATAGGAAGAAGGGGAAGCTTTTGTTCTAGTACCTACACTTGGACCTGACCAAAATTTCTACCAGGAAATGGTCCAGTGCTTTGATAGATTAGAGACTCATTTTGATCAATACTTTGATCAAATTGAGAATCACTTAAATCAGTATGATGCGAGATATCAGAAAGACATGGGTTGGATTTGAGGTCAATTTGATACAGTCAACATGAATGTAGCTATGATGAATAGTTACTTTTCAATGCTCAACCAGCCACATCCTCCTGATCAGGGTCCCTAAGATTTCTAGATGTACTTCCTTATTGTTGTTGCTTATGAGTTTTTGTGTTTACTATTATGATGTTTCTTCTATAAGTGTAGTGCTTTTATATGTTAATTTGAATCTTTGTGATGATGTTAGTTGATTGTTATTATATGGAATGAAATGAGAAATATGTTTGTATGTGCTGCTTTAT
This sequence comes from Dendrobium catenatum, assembly GCF_001605985.2. Classification (NCBI taxonomy): domain Eukaryota; kingdom Viridiplantae; phylum Streptophyta; class Magnoliopsida; order Asparagales; family Orchidaceae; genus Dendrobium; species Dendrobium catenatum. The sequence goes on from NW_021319918.1 coordinate 1,147,196, forward strand.
ATTAATGGAATGTTGGAATATTTTATTCACTTGCATTGAATTACATCTCTTGAAATATTTATATTTTTAATTTATAATCATTTATAGTTGATCATTGGAATGGAATCTTAATTACAATTGCTCTACAAATTAATTTCCTTATAAAATTTAATCTTTCAAATATTTAAATTTAATTAGGACTAGATATAGACAAGGAGATCAATTTCATGTTCTTATAGATAAACATATCTACACTATAATTGTTATAATATTGATGTCTTATTATTTTTTATTTTCTTTTTTAAAATGTTTTTTTTGTTATTAATGAAATTTAAATTTAGATTACTCATATTGGAAAGATCCAAAAAGTAAAAAAAAGGAAATGCACAAAGCGTGCAAAAATAGAAAATATGCGCAATGGTTTGCAAAGTGAAAAGTGGCACAAAATTAGCCTAAATATAAAAGATGCATACAATGCCACTAATATTTGAAAAGATATACAGTGTCCCCAATTAAAAGTATTTATAATATTCTTTCTTTTTTCATCCAATATCTAATCTAAATCCATCTAATTAGTAATCATATTCAATATTGAACTTAACTAAACTTCATTTTGTCATTTTTGCAATAATCATTTTTATTTAATTTATCTAGCATGAAAAATGAATTTGCTTGACTTTTCTTATATTAGTTGTTTTTTGACTTAAAACATTTGAAAATTTTTTAGTACTACAAATCTAATATTATATTTGTAATTGATTTATAATCCTTTTCATCATCAACTCTTTTGGTTTATCTATAGAAAATTCTTATTTCAAGGTTTCTTCCCTTTTTGTTGTTGTCAAAAGGGGAGAGTCATAATATTGTTTGTTGTATTGTAATGTGTATACTTATTTGAATGTGTGTATAAAATGTGTATAATTGTTTGAATATGTGTATAAGAGATGTGATGTGTGTATGTATGTTATTTTTTGAATGTTTGAATATTCGTGTTTGAATTTGTATTCGTGTTTGTTTCTTTTTTATTTTTTTTTCTGATCTTCATGGGATCTCCTTGACTTTAATTGGTCATTCATTTAGGTGGAGCTAAGGATAAAATTTGTTTTATATGTTAACTCAAACAATAATTATTTTACCATCATAAAAAAAGGAGAGATTGTTGCAACTTAGTTTTCATAATTATGTTTTCATATCATGTGTGTTTTTGATGATTTTAAAATATTATTATATTGACTATTGTTTCAACTAACATATATTGGAAATATTATTTTTGTTGTTTGTGTGTACTAATGTTTCTGGAATATCAAACACCAGACAGTTGAAGACTTGAAAATAGATTAGACTAGGATTAATTGTATTTAAAGTATGTACTTTTTTACTTTTTCTTGAGTCTGAGAGATTGTGATTGTAATTAGGTAACCGTGCACACACACTAGGAGAGTGTAAAAATTTTAATTTTTTAAAACTAATTATACTTTATGATTTTAGATCATACGAGACTATTTGACCTGAGCGTACCTCCAGAAAGTAGTTAATTTAACAAGGCTAGGAAAATTTTCTAAGTCTTATTCGTAATGTACAAAGTTACCTTCGTAAAGATGACGCCCAAATTGAGAAATAGATACTTACAAGTTTGTCCCGATGAACTCCTAATTTTTTATGAACTGTTCATATTATATAATCATAGGTTCGTACAGACGATGTCTAGAGTATGAAATGGTTGCATATCTTTTCGTCCATACGAACAGGTAAATTTTTTGAACTATTCATAATGTACGATCCTAGGATCGTATAGATGACTTCTAGTGTACGAAATAGTCTCGTCCAATTTCATACCAAATAAAACATGGTTTGATTAAAATAAATCATATTTTATAATTTGGGTTTTATACAGTACATAATCCATAGTATGAAATTGGTTCGTACATAATCTTACCGGACGAATCTGTTTAATTATGAACTAATCATACTGTACGATGTAAATTTGTACACAGGTCAATCATAGTACAAAATAGGTTTGTACAGGATCGCACGGATGAATTTTATATTAATCATATTTATGATGTGTAATCATATTTTACAATCATCAGCAGTCAAATTGAAATTTTTAGTTTTCTTTATGGCTTTGCATGTCTTTCATATATAAAGTCCTAAAAACTGACTGTGGATGAATGCTTCTTCATTTTTTCTTTGAGAGTAAGTGTCAAAGTGATTTGGGAGTGTAAAAAGAGATCCTACAAGTGGAATTTGTGAAGGGTTCCCAAGGTTACCAAAAGGTGAAGATCTATTTGTAAGTTTTTTCAAATATCTTCCTTAATTCTTTGAAGTTGCTCGAGTGAAGAATCGATTCTTTGTCGACACTAGGAGGATGTAAAAGAATGCTGGTTTTTTGCCTAAACCAAGAGGGTGTGAAAGGATGAGAGTTCTATAAAGACACCAGAAGGGTGTGAAAAGATGGTGGTTCTCTGCCAACACTTGGACACTATGAAAGGATGATGATACTCTGCTGCCTTGGGGATTGGTGGAAGAGAGGTGATTTTTAAAAGCTTCACCGCCTCTCTTTGGGAGTAAAAAAAAGGTCACTTTGGTAATAGTGTAATACCTGAAGAGGGAGTCTACAGGGAGTGGACCTAGCTCTAGTTGGACCAAACTACTATAAATTTTTGTGTTTGTATTTTGTTATATTTTTATTTTTCTACATGTTTTAATATTCTTGGTTTAAAAGTTTTTAGTTTAATAAAAATTTTTAGTGTGCTAGGATTATAAAATAGTGTTCTATAAAATTTCAAAGAGTTTTTTTTTTTTAATTATCAATTCACCCCCTCTTGGTTAGCATTGGGACAATGTTTTTAGGTCTAATAACGTATATAGACTTTCACACTGTTCCTCTTGAATGAATCCAAAATCAACCAATTTCTTGACGTAAAAAATGACTTGCTACTCTATATTTGAATGCATGCATGAAGGAGCTTGTTTAACATGAATGGCATCATGCCAGATTTCAAGTTTATAAAATGCTACATCAGTAGACATGCCTGACATTTCATAATATATCTAGGAGAAATAGTACATAAACTCAGACATAAGTTTAATTAGATTATGAGACTCATCCTTATTCAATAGGGTACTTATAAAAGTAAAGCGCGGGTCATCATAGGTTTCTGGTAATAGTCTCTTGCCAGCAAGGACGTGGCATCTTCATCGAGTGATTTTGTCGTAAAATGGCACAATTATATTATGATCATGGCCAGAGCCTGTATAATCCCTAACGTTGTTAAACCCCTGAGGGATGAATCATATGGTATATTTGGTATGCATGAAAGCTCTCTATTAGCTAAGGTGGATTCTTATCTATCCCCTTAGGTAGAAACCAACCCAGGTTTATAAGGTATTCTTGGATGAAGCAACTCATGGATAGCTACAATGTACCTTCTATTAGGTTAGGTTAACTACCTCCTATGACTAAGTATACTAGGGATCGTGATAGCCCAGGATGATGGAACCATAGGATTTTGATCTGTCTCATCTTTTTGCCCCATCTCCAATTTTAAGTTTATGGTGATAAATTTTAAATCTCAAACTCCAAAATTCATATCCAAAAATTAAACCCTAAAAATATTGCTATTATATGCTAGATTTACATCCTATATGAAACTCTTTAATGACTAGCCTTAATTAAAAGTTCTCTCTAATTATCAAGAGCAATAATTAACTATAGGGGCTTGCACTTATAGGAAACAAGAACTCAGATCCTAATGTCCTCTCAAACCGAGGGAGAAATCTTTGGGTAGTGTCTTATATAAAACCCAATCTACATTTTGAAAATTCACTTGGAATATAAAATTTAGTAAAACTCTCCACCATCAATTACACGAACAAAATAAGAAACGAGATATGGCACGGAGAGTCTAGGGAATGAGTTTTCTTGGAGCCCACAATTACCTTGCTTGATGTTCTTCTCAAGTCAGTCTTTAAAAATAATGTAATCTTCAATCAAGTGGCTGACCGTGCAATGATAAGGACAATAATTCATATTATCCTTTTTCTTTATATTATTTGGCTGCCTAGGCTCCGACAACTAGAAGTCTGATTTCTTTAAAAGACTCTTAAACATTTTCCCTAATAATTCCCTTTTAAATAGATAAGGTTTTTCCAAACTCTCTCTAAAAGGGAAGAAATAGGGATCTTTAGTAGGTTGTGAGGACACTTGGAATAGTTATTTTAGAGTTGGTTGTGGAGGAGGAATACTCGACTGGCTGCTTTCCTTTACTAACCACAAAAATTGTAGCTGCTCTCTTTTCAAAGGACTTTATGAGCTTGTCAATTTTCTTTTCACTAGATAGATCCATTAAAAATGGCATCCTAGGAGGCTCTTCCTATAGGTTATTGGCCTTGTTTAAAATCTTCTCAAAGATTTTAATAGTGAGACCCTTTCGAATAAAAGTAATAGGCCTGTGGATATTCTTTAGAAGAATCTCCACTGCGTGTTGCTCTTGTAGTTGGGGTTAACACTTCATCGAGATATTTTACCACGTCAAGATGTACTCAACTAGAGACTCCCTGGATTTTGCTTCTCAATGATGAGATCGTACACGGTGGTGCACTTCGGCGCTCCTAAAAAAATCATTTTAAGAATAGTTTTTCAAGTTCATTAAAAGTTTTGGCTGAACCGTTGGGTAGATCTGCATACCATTTGAAGAATACTATTGGGATCAATTTACTCTCCCAAAATCTTCACCTTTGAATTGATCTAATTAATTCAAGAAATAAGGGAAACTGCCCTCCCCAACCTCCTTTTATGGGGAAGAAACACTCAAAGGCTGCCAAATATTTCAGGGGAAATAAAAAATATTTTTTTAACAAATTAAATTTAAATAAAAAATAATAGGTATCACAATAAATTTGAGAGTTGAAGGAAGTCTCAGGGTTGATAACATCCATTGAAGCCCTTGGCCATCAATCTGATCTGACCGAGGGATTGAAGATTTGAAGACTCTTTATGATATTAATTCACTCTCCTAATCTCCTGGCCATTGAATTGATCCAGTCAAGTTGAGCCAAAAGGGAAAGTGCCCTCCCAAACCTCGCCTCGAGGGGAGGGGGCGCTGGAAGGCTGACAAATTTTTGAAGGGGATAAAAACTTTTTTTTTAAATTTAATTAAATCATTCAATTAATAGGTATCACAACAAATTGAAGATTTAAAAGATGCCTCGAGGTTGATTCGGTCCCTCTAAGCCCTCAACCATCGATCTGATCCAACAAAGTGGATCAAAGACTATATATCAGGATCATTTTAATATCTCAAACTCCTCACCGTTGATTTGATTTGGTTGAGTCAAGCCAAAAGAGAAAGTGCTTTCCCTTACCTCCCCTCATAGGGAGGAGATACTAGGAGGCTGCCAAAATTTAAATTGACAAAGAACCTTTATGTAATAAATTTTAAATAAAATTTTGTCAATTAAAATGATAAAAAATTAATATAATAATATTTTGAGCAATCACATTAAATAGATTGAGTTAAACAATGTGGTTCAACTTGTCATCACTAATAACACTCCTCTTTTGGCTGCTTCAAGATTGATAGCTTTGGATGTTATGAAATGATCCTTAATTGAGAATTTCGATCAATAGTTTAATTCATTTTTGTCTCAAGAATAAGCAAGGACATAGAAAGTATTGAGTTTGAGTCTACTAGTTATCCAAACACCAGCTAATGATGATATGAGAAGAAAATAGTCAATCACTAGATTATCCATATGGTTACAAAAAATACATTTCATACATGCTCCATTGGATGAAATTTTTGTAAGCATGTATGGAATTATAGAGAAAAATGGAATTGGATTTTTCTAGTTGCAAGGAAATGTAAAGCCAAAATAATTCTACATTAGTAAGAACTAAGAAACAACTTTCAAAGGTTAAATTAGAGTTAGTTTCTTGTTAGAGGTCAGACAGTTTTTGCTAAGATTCAGTTAAAGTACATGGATTGAATCTTTTAAGATTTTGTAATCCAAAAAAAAAAAAAAGGAATTAGGGGTTGAATTAGGTTGTATGGATGTAAAAGTAGAAACTTTTAATAGTGAGCTATAGGAGAAAAAGCATTTTCACTAAATAAATAATAATATTATTAAATATGAAGAATTGAAAGAGAAGATATTGTAGATCATGAGGTTGTCAACATGCTTATTACCTTTCATAAATCAAAGACCCAACAAAAAATATAGAAGGTGTCCATGAATCTCAGTTATTGATGGAAGTAGCTGGAGTGAAGTCATATGTTATAATATGCAGTTGTCAAATGCATGGATGAGGTGCAAGGGTAGCATGGAGAAATGAAGCATTCTAAGTAGGAATTGTTCCTAATGCTCAAGCTTATAACATCCTTAATAAAGGATATGCTAGAATAAGGGAATCTAATAAAGTAAAAAGCTTTTCTACAAAAAGAATCAAGGAAAAAATACACTGATACATGTGCTCTCATCAACATGTTAAAGTTACAAACACAAATATTCAAGAATGATACACAGGGTCAAATGCTCGTTAGTATAGCATTCTATTTGCAAACTAAATATACCCCTGCATGTGCTTCAATAAATGTGTTAAAGTTATAAACATAAATGTCTGAGAATGTTACATAAGGCCAAATATGTATTCTATTTTGAAATAAATAAAGCTTGCATGTGCTTTGATCATAGTATATGTTTCCTAAATTTAATGATTCGAGAATGCTATGTGGGCCAAATACTAATGTCTCATCCTCCTTGAAAGGACTAGTTGACGTAACCTGAATCATAAAATGCCTCCCAAATTCCTACAAAAATAAAAGTGACTTTAACATGACCACGTTGATGGCCTAATCGACCGGAAATCTCAATTGAAGGGGTCAAATCTCAAATCCAACAAAAGTATAAATATCTGAAATGAAATTTATTATCTTAAGAAAAAAACTTAAAACTAAAAGAAATCCTCCTCCCGCAACCATTTCTCAAGGTGGGGGGGGGGGGGATAAATTTGAAATTAACCTCAACTCAGAAAGAGCGAATGCATGTTGGGTGTATAACTAAGATTCATCCTCAGATAGTTTCTTGCCAGCAGGGACGTGGCACATGCCCTGTGATCAGGTGGTTTTTCTATAAAATAACATCATTATATTACAATCATGGCCAAAGCCCATATGTTACCTAACAGTATCAAACCCTTGAGCGATAAATCATAGGGTTTATTTAATAGGCATGAAATCCCTCTGTCAGCTAAGGTTGATTCTCATTTATCCCATTAGAAAAACACCAACCCAAGTCTACAAGGTATGCTTGGACAAAGCAACCCATTGCTATTGATAAGGTACCTTGTATCAGGTTAGGTTGACTACCTCCTATGTTAGACCAAGTATCATGAAAGCCTTGGATCACGGAACTATGGGATCTTGATCGGGCTCATTCATTCCCTCTATCATCAATTTTAAGTTTATGGTGATAAATTTTGAATCTCAAACTCCAAAATTCATATCCAAAATTTAAACCCAAAAAATGTTACTATTATACTCTGAATTTTCATCCTATGCGAACTCATTAATGACAAGCCTTAATCAAAAGTTCTCTCTCATTTTCAAGAGGGTAACAAGTTATAGGGGCTTACGCCTAAAGGAAATAAGAACTCAGATCATAATGTCCTCTCAAACTGAGTGCAAAATCTTTGGGCAGTGTCTTATCTAAAACAAAATATACTTTTTGAAAATTCACTTGGAACAAAAGTTTGTTAAAACTCTCTGCCATTAATTACATAAATAAAATAAGTAAAGAGATATGGCACGAAGAGGCTAGGAAATGAGTTTATGAAATTTTTGGAGCCCATACTACCTTGCTTGATGTTCCTCCCAATTTAATCTTTAAAAATAATGAAATCTTCAATCGGGTAGCTGACCATGCGATGATAAGGACAAAAGTTAGGATTGTCCTTTCTTTTTCTTCTAGCTTCCTAGCCTCTAACAACTAGAAATCAGATTTCTTTAAAAGTCTCTTAAACATTTTCCCTATCACTTCCCTTTTAAATAGATAAGGTTTTGCCAATCTCTCTCCAAAGGAAAGAAAGAGGGATCTCTAGTAGGTTGTGAGGCCACTTAGAATAGTTTCTTCTAAGTTGGCTGTGGTGGAGGAATACTGAGCTAGCTAGTTACTGGCCGCTTTCCTTTATTAACCATTGAAATTGTAGCTGCTCTCTTTTAAATGGACTTGATGAGCTTAAATGCTAGATGCGCCAAGAAGGGGGTGAATTGGACTATTAAAAAAAACTTCTTTAATGAAAAGAAATATCCTTTTATAACTTTATGCGGAAGCAAACTTCATTCATAATAAAAAGAAAAAATAAAGGAAAGCGAAAATAAAGTGCAGAAAAAATAAATGAAAGCAAAAATAATAACAGAAAAAATAAAAGAAATAATAACCGAATTATCAGTTTCACCCACAGAATTAATCACAATAAAAATGAAAGCAAAAATAAAGTGCAGAAAAAATAAAGGAAAGAACACATCGATTTATAGTAGTTCGGTCAAACCATGACCTACGTCCACTCCCCAGAGGCACCCTCCGAGTATTACACTAAACTTTTAGTGAATCTCCTTTAGCCCCCACAGCTAGGCAGAGAAGCCCTTACAAAATCACTTCCACCTTCCCCGATGCGACGGAGGAGCCGGGTCCTTTGACACTAACAAGATCTTCTTCTTCCCAAAACTTCATTCAAGATGAACCTTTAATCTGATGGTACTGAGGTGCAAGCTCAAAGGAGAAACCGTGTGAAATTTCCTTCACACTCCCTTGAAACCCCCTCCAAGGTTCTTCTCCCTCTCTTAAACTCTACCCTTTCCTCTCTCCCTTTCAAGTCCTCTCTTCAAGTTTTGTCCAAAAGAACGAAGACAAAATGTCTGCAAGTTGATTTTCAGTTGAAACATGTGTGAGTTCAATTTCTCCTTTGGATACATGATCCCTTATGAAATGATGTCTTATATCTATGTGTTTGGTTCTAGAATGTTGAATAGGATTTTTGGAAATGCAAATAGCACTAGTATTGTCACAATAAATTAGAATAGTGCCTACAGATAATCCTAAATCAATCAACTGTTGTTTTAACCAAAGTACTTGTGCCACACAACTTCCTAATGCAATATATTCTGCTTCTGCAGTAGATAGGGCTACTGAATTTTGTTTTCTACTGGACCAAGAAACTAATGAATTACCAATGAATTGACATGTTCCAGAAGTACTTTTCATATCCACTCTACAGCCTGCAAAGTCAGAATCTGAATAACCAATAATTTCAAATGAAGAGCTAAACTTAGGATACCAAATTCCTAAGTTTTGAGTTCCTAGCAAGTATCTTAAAATCCTTTTCACTGCTGTCAAATATGATTCTTTTGGATCTGATTGAAATCTAGCACACAAGCAAACACTGAACATAATATCTGGTCAGCTAGCAGTCAAGTAAAGCAAAGATCCAATAATCCCTCTATATTTCTTTTGATCAACAGATTTTCCCTTAAGATCCTTATCCAACTGAACTGAGGAACTCATTGGTGTACTAACAGGTTTAGCATTGTCCATTTCATATTTCTTGAGGATGTCCTTAATATATTTGGTTTGACTAAGAAAAGTACCTTCCTCAAGTTGCTTAATGCTAAATCCTAGAAAGTAATTTAAATCTCCCATTAGACTCATTTCAAATTCACTACTCATTGTATTAGAAAAATCATCACAAAGATTTTTATTTGAAGATCCAAAAATGATATCATCCACATAAATTTGAACAATGAGTATTTCCTTTCCAAATTTCTTTAAGAAGAGAGTAGTATCCACACTTCCTTTTTCAAAAGATCTTTCAAGTAGGAAAGTGCTCAATCTCTCATACCAAGCCCTAGGTGCCTGTTTCAATCCATATAATGCCTTTTTTAACTTAAAAACATGATTTGGGTATTTTGAATTTTCAAATCCAGGAGGTTGTTCTACATAAACATCTTCTTCAATAACACCATTCAAAAAGGCACTTTTGACATCCATTTGAAACAATTTAAAACTTTTAAAACAGGCAAAGGCAAGTAAAACCCTAATTGCTTCAAGTCTTGCTACAGGAGCAAAGGTCTCCTCAAAATCAATTCCTTCAATTTGATTATACCCCTTAGCAACTAATCTAGCCTTATTTCTAATGACTACTCCTGAGTCATTCATTTTATTTTTGAAAACCCACTTTATTCCAACAACACTTTGATCTTTTGGCCTTGTAGTTAATTCCCAAACTTTATTTCTTACAAATTGATTTAACTCTTCTTGCATGGCCAATATCCAAAATTCATCAGAAAGTGCCTGATCAATATTAGTGGGTTCTATAGTTGAAATAAAGGCTGAATGATTGACTTCCTTATTTAATCCACGCCTAGTTCTAACACCCTCACTAGGTTCTCCTATAATCAATTCTCTTGGGTGGTTTTTAGAAAATCTTAAATCTCTAGGCAAAGGGTTTTCTTTTTCAAAGTTTTCTTCCACATTTTCTTCCAAGTTTAATCTATCAATCTTTTGGGAGTTTTCCTCAATTTCTTCTTCAACACTATTTGGCCCTTCTAAATTTCCAGATTCATCAAATACAACATGTGTGGTTTCTTCAATAACTAAAGTTCTTTTGTTGAATACCCTATAAGATTTTCCAACACTTGAATATCCAACAAAAATTCCTTCATCTGATTTTGGATCAAATTTTCCTAAGGCAGATTTTCCATTGTTATGAATGAACACCTTGCAACCAAAAACATGCAAATGAGACAAATTTGGTGTTCTACCTTTTAGTAACTCATAGGGTGTTTTATTTAAATTTGATCTCACATTCACCCTATTCAGAACATAACATGCAGTGCTAACCGCCTCAGCCCAAAAATATTTAGGAAGAGAGTATTCTGCCAACATTGCTCTGGCGGCTTCTATTAATGTTCTGTTTTTCCTTTCAACTACCCCATTTTGTTGAGGGGTTCTAGGAGCAGAAAAGTTGTGATCAATCCCTTTTTCTTTACAAAAACTTTCAAATCTTTCATTTTCAAATTCTCCTCCATGATCACTTTGTATAGACATTATTTCACATCCTAATTTTCTCTGAATCCAAGTTGAAAAATTTCTGAATTCCTCAAATGATTCACTTTTATGAAAAAGAAATCTAACCCAAGTGAACCTAGAGAAATCATCCACAATAACAAATCCGTATACCTTCCCTCCTAGACTTACAGTTCCTACTGGTCCAAAAAGATCCATGTGAAGAATTTCCAATGGTTTACTAGTTCTAAGATCATTATTGGACTTAAAAGAGGACTTCACTTGTTTTCCTAATTGACATGCATCACAAAGATGGTCCTTAGTAAAGTCTAGTTTTGGTATACCTCTTACTAAATTCTTTTGGGTAATTCTCCTAAGATTTTTCATACTAGAATGACAAAGTCTCCTATGCCAAAGCCAAGATTCATCAGAAACAGTTTTCAAACAGAAAGCAATAGGAGTATGAAATGAATTCAAATCTAGCATGTAAACATTGTTTACCCTTTTTCCATTTAAAACTTCTTTCCCATTTAGGCTTAATATGCAGCTAGTAGGTAAAAATTTCACATTATAACCCTTGTCACATAGCTGACTTATACTTAACAAATTATGCTTTAAGCCTTCAACCAATAACACATTGTCTATAAAAAAGTTTTTGAAATTACCAATCATACCTGATCCAACCACTTTCTTTGTGGTATTATCTCCAAGTGTAACCTTGCCTCCATTCCTGGCTTCTAGCGATATGAATTGTGTAGTGTCTCCAGTCATATGCTTTGAACATCCGCTATCCAGGTACCATATGCTCCCACGAGGTCTTGTGTGAGAGCAATCCTGCAAAAATATCAAATGTTAGACCTGGGAACCCAAACAAGTTTGGGTTCACCTTTTAGCAATTTATAATCAGATGCATGTATGATATGTCTAGGTTTATGCATCTTAGGTCTCCACACCAAATTAGATTTCATCATCAAGGTACAGGTGTGAGCTATATGTCCCAAAAATCCACAATTATTACATTTAACATTAGGAAAAATATTCCTAAGTTTTCTTCCATGTGATTGTCTTCTAAGGGATTTCATGAATTTAGGATAATATTTAGGATTTGTAAAATCTTCAAGTCTGGGGGGTTTCCTATTATCCTCGAGAGCTCTTATTGTTAGTTTGTAAAATGAATTCATATCTTCCAAAATTCGATTGGTATAATTGATTCTATATGCTTTGCTCTCAGATTCATCCTTAAAACTTTTAAATTCCTTTTCAAGATCAGCATAGGATGATTTTAGATTTTCAAAATTTTTATTCAAGTCATCATATTCATCAAGTAGTTTCATGTGGTTGTCATCTATTAAAGCATGGTCTTTCCTAAGGATTTCATGTTCCTTCTTGAGCTCTTCAAATTCTAAACTTAAACTAGCATGCATCTTTTTCATTTTCCTATATGCATCATGCATGTGTTCAGAAACTTCAAATAATTCATCATAGGATAAGTCACATACCTCTTCTTGATCTGAGTGATCCACATTGTCTGCCATCAAGCAAAGATTAGTGACTTCTTCTTCTTTTTCTGTCTCAGATGAGTCTGAAGCTGAGTCCGCCCAGAAAGCTCTTTGAAACTTCTTCTTGCCCTTCTTTACCATAGGTTTCTCCTCCACCTTCTCCTTAGCAGGAGTGGCTTTGAGTTTTGGGCAATCAGTCTTGATATGACCAGGTTTCCTGCATTCATAACAAATTAATTCATTAGAAACCTTGCCATTTCTGTTAAACTTACCTCTATTCCATTGCTGGCGTTTCTTCTGCTTCCTCTTTAAAAAGCTTCTGAATTGTCTAGTCATTAGTGCAACATCATCTTCATCCTCAGGTTGTGAGTGTTCACTCTCTGACTCTTCCACTTTTAGTGCTATATTCATCTCCTTTCGTGTTTCACTTGCATCAATCTTCCTTTGACTTACTCCTTGCTCATAAGCAATGAGTGAACCAAGAAGATTGTCAATAGAATAAATGTTTAAATCTTTAGACTCTGTAATTGCAGTAATTTTTGCATCATAAGCAGTAGGTAAACAACGAAGAATCTTATTGACCATTTCAGCATTAGTTAATTCCCTACCAAGTGCATGCAAAGAAGTGACAATTTGTGTAAATCTTGTGTACATGTCGAAAATAGATTCATTAGATTTCATGCGAAACAATTCATAGTCATGTAACAAGATATTGAGCCTTGATTGTTTAACCTCATTTGTCCCTTCATAAGTTATACAAAGTCTATCCCATATGTCCTTTCCGCTTTTGCAAGTGGAAACCCGCATGTAGTCTTCAGATTTTAAAGCACAAAAGAAACTGTTTAAACATTTGGCATTTAATTGTGCTAAGTCACGTTCTTCTACAGTCCAATCAGTAAAAGGTATTTCTACCATTACTCCATCAACTAATCTAGTTGGTTTTGTGTAGCCATCCTGGACTAACATCCACATGCGATAATCAAGTGACTGTAAGAAAGTAGACATGCGTGTTTTCCAAAAATCAAAAGGAATATTGTCAAACAGTGGAGGTCTAGTAATAGAGTAACCCTCAGGTGTGTTCCGGTTTCCAAAAGTAGCCATCTACGTTAATCAAAAAGTAGTTCAAACTTATGATATTGAAACGAAGCTCTGATACCACTTGTTGAGTCTAGTAATTAGGTTGTTAAGCCTAAGTGAGTGTCCCAAGGCTACCAAGAAGGGGGGGGGACGATAAAAAACACACATGCTGAATTTAATTTGAAGTCATCGTAATCTGGAGTTCGTTTTCCCTGAAATGTTAGTACACACAAGAGCAAATATAATTCTTCTAAAAGATGTTAGGATATAACTACACATTTGAACAATAATGTTTGGAATCATCAAAACTTCATAAGTTGCAAAAATGTAAAGCATGCAAATAGCAACTAGTCATCGTAATCTGGAGTTCGTTTTCCCTGAAATGTTAGTACACACAAGAGCAAATATAATTCTTCTAAAAGATGTTAGGATATAACTACACATTTGAACAATAATGTTTGGAATCATCAAAACTTCATAAGTTGCAAAAATGTAAAGCATGCAAATAGCAACTATCTTAACACATACTCTCACTAGGTCTTTTGTGAGAGCACCCCTACAAAGTCATTCAAGGATTAGATTTGGGAACCCAAGTGAGTTTGGTTTCCTCCTTATGTTTGCATGAATGAGATATATGCATGATATACTGTGATGAATGCAATTTAGGTCTCCATACTAGGTGTGTCATATGGTGAATCATGCACGTGCATAATATATGACCTAGCATGTCATAAGAGAAGAACCTAACATCAGGAAATGAGTTCACTAACCTATGTGGATGGTGATGCCTCATCCTAAAGTTGTGTGAAGCATACAATGCCGGGGGTTTGCTTGATTAGACTAATATGGGTGATGTCTTATCTTTTTCTAGTGATATAATTTTTTTAAATGTTTTATTTTGATATTTCAATCCTGTAACTCTAATGCAAGTTTGTCTAGTTTGTCAAATTCCTTTTCTAATTCAATATGCGTTGTTTTCAAGGATTCATGTGCATCAATTAGTTCAATATACTTCTTATTTAATGCATCATACTCATCAAGAAGAGACATATGATCTCTACCTAAATTAGAATTTTCTTTAATTAAGTTAGCATGCTCAGTTTATAAAGTAATAAACTCAATATTAAGACTAGCATGCATTTTCTTTAACTTCATATACGAGTCATGGATTTTCTCAAAAATAAGCGTCAAATATTCATATGGAAGTTGACATACATCATCTTGATCTGATTGATCAAGATTATCGCTAGCCATTAAACACAAATTTGTTACCTCCTCCTTTGCATCTTCTTCTAATGATTATGAGGTAAAGTCACCCCAAAATGCCTTTTGTGTCTTCATCTTCCTTTTCTTAAATTTTTCTTTCACCTCATCTTTTTTCTTAGTTGGTTGACTCTTCAAGTTGGGGCAATTAGCTCCGAGGTGACCTGGTTTCCTGCACTCAAAACAAATAGTGTCAGATGAAACTTTAGTAGTTCTTGAGCTCTTACCTTTGTTCCAGTTATTCTGATGATGCCTTTATTTTCTTTTTAGAAAGTTCTTGAATTTTCGGGTCATCAAGGCTATGTCATCTTCTTCCTCCACTTCAGAACTTTCACTATCCGAGTTGTTTTCTTTCAATTCCACCATCTGCTCCTTCTTTTCTCTTGTATCATTTTGCATTTGACTCACTCCTTGCTCGTACTCAATGAGTGATCCAAGAAAATTGTCAATATAATAAATATTTAAGTCTTTGGATTCAGTTATTGTAGTAATTTAAGTATCATAGAAACTAGGTAAGCATCTAAGAATCTTATTAACTTTTTTAGAATTAGAATTTTCTCTACCTAAAGCATGTAAGGATTTCACTATTTAGGTGAACCTAGTGTACATGTCAGATATTATTTTTCTAGGTTTCATATGGAAGAGTTCATGATCAAGCAATAGAATGTTAAGTCTAGATTGTTTAACCTCACTAGTTCCTTCATACGTGATGCACAGTCTATCCCAAATATCCTTACCAGTAGCACAGGTAGATACTCTCATGTAATCCTCAGATTCAAATACATAAAAGAAATAGTTTAAGCACTTTTCATTTAATTGTGCCAAATCCTTATCCTCATTGCTCCATTCATTAAAAGGTACTTGAGTTTTTATGCCATTCATAAGTTTAAACGGTGCAATTTATGCTTCTTTAACTAACATCCACATACGATAGTCTATAGACTGTAAAAAAGTAGACATTTTAATTTTTCAGAAAACAATTAGAATATTAGCAAAAAGAGGTGGATGGGTTATTCAATAAACCTCTACAATATTATGATTTCCAAAATGAGGCATGATCAATTTTTCAAGGTTTTCTAAAACACTATTTTTGAAACCCTGCTCTGATACTAATTGAAATTACAAGATGCGCTATGAGGGGGGGGGGGGGGGGGGGGGGGAATTGGGGAGGGGGGGGGTGGAGATGAATTGGAAATTTGTTGTAATAAAAAGACAATCCTAAAAAGGAGTTCTAATTTTTTTTTTTTTGTGTTTTTAAATTTTAAACAAAAAAATTAAATGATACATATGCGAATGCTTAAAACACAATTTACAACAATAGATAGTGAAAAATTAACTTATTCAACAACAATTTTCATAATAATTATCACCAAGCAATTTTAATGAAAATGAAATGCAAAACATAAATAAAGTGAAGTAAAGGATAAATCACACTAGAGAATTTATAGTGGTTCGATCACTTGACCTACGTCCACTCCCCAGAGTCCTCCACTCTAGGAATTTCACTACTAAACATTAATTCTCCTTTTGCCCCCACAGTAAGGCAGAGAAGCCTTTACAAACCTCACTTTCACCAACTCGATGTGGCGGAGTGCTAAGCGCATTGTTACCCTCCTGATGATGGCAGCGTAGCTTCTCATTTTTCTCCATCCTGGAGATGGCAGAGTACCTTAGAGGACATGGACGTAGGAGAATCTCTCCCTCAGAGAGCCTCCCACAAGATCTTCTAAGGCCATAGGAGGAGCAAAGTATAGCAAGCTTGGAGCAACCATGTGATCTCCCTCACACTCCTCCCTCATAATGCACACCTTCTCCTTCCTCTCACAAACCCTAAAATCTTCTCAAGAGCTTTCTCTCAATGAATCCCCCTCTAATCACGTTCCTCTATCACTTACTCTTTTAATAAAAAAAATATAAGTTTTGATATTTAAAATAAGCTCCAAGAAGCTCTAAAAAATTTCAATATAATTGTTATGATTGTATAATATGATAAGTCAAAAACAGCCTTCATCCCGGTACGAAGGATTACAAACAGGAAAAATTCTAAATAATATCATACAGTGCAATATAATATCATCCAGTATAATATGTAAAAATCCTTCTGTTCATACAAGATGATTACTGGGATGATGAAAACTCATCTCTGTATATCATATGGTATGATCCACTTCGTACAATACATTTAGCATAAAATCAATGGATCATCCGGTACGATGCTGGGATAATCGAAAACATCCTCAGTTGATTATACAGTACAAACAGTGTCATACAATATGATAACCAATCATAAGAAAATCCTTGATTTACGCACTAATCACAAGGTTAATTTAACTAAGTATTCAAAATTAGCATTTAGTATGATAAGATCATGCAGTACAATCAGTTCAAAATTTATGAATTAAGAACTTACTTAAATTAATCTGGTTGTTAGGGTTTTTAATTAGAAACACATCATACAGTACGATACACATCGTACGGTATGACTTGTTTATAGATAGCCATTTGAGCTAGATCAGATCATTCAGTATGATTAAAACTCATATAGTATGGTTTACAGAGAAATAATTCCTTCATTTTAAAACCCTCTCCCCCTGTGTGTGTGCATGGTTGCTAAATCTTTCATACAATTTGTGGCCAGACTCATCAAAATAAAAAATAAAAAATAAATAAAAAATTATAATGTTATAAACTCCAACTCCTACTCTATCTAGTCTCAAGTCTTCTTTTTATCCTAAGTTACTTGTGATTTCCCTGAAATCTTAGTGCTCAAAGACAAAAGTAGAAATAAAAATAGTTAAATGAATAATAATTCAATCAACATTATTTGTCATTATCAAAATCTCACACTAGGGATCATGGACTACAATAATGACCAGAGCAAATGACTTAGATCCTTAATTGGAGAAACCTTTGTGAAACCCCTCACAAACTCCCCCTCATAAGATCCTCTCTCACTCTCTCTCTCCCTCGCTCTCCCTCTTCTCTTGGCTCTCTCAGGTCAGGACAACAACAAAAGATTCATTCTTGGGTAAAATAAGAGGTCTTATATAGAAGATATTTGGATTTAATCTTAATGGCAACAAACTGACATTATCATCCAGGATAATCAATCGATTATCCCGTACAATCAGTACATATCCAGCTCAATCAGCTAGGAAAATTTGGAAAAGTCTGGATGATTAGAAGGTTACTTTATTCAGATCATCCAGAATGATAGGATATCATCCTGTACAATTAGTTCAAGTCATCGATTATTGTCCAGACCATTGCCCTATATGGATGTATGGATGATGGAAAAATAATTAAATTATCTAGGACGATCTCATGATCATCTGGGCTGATTAGTATAAAATGACCAATATCATCCAGAACATTGCTTTGAATGGATGTCTGGACGATGGAAAAATAACTTAATCATCCAGGCCGATCCCTTGATCATCTCGGATGATTAGTTCAATTCAGTACATATTATCCAGAGCATCACCCTGAATAGAATTAGGCAAATTATACATCATCCAGGAAGAACTAAGGTTTATAAACTGATCAACTCTAATGATCCTGTGATTGTCTAGGACGATATGATCGAGCAATCAAAACTTAATTTATTTATTTAATTACTAGATTAATTTAGGTATAATTGAACTGCATCATCCAGGACGATATCCTAAATGTTGTCCAAAAATAAAACATGCCTAAATAATTATGGCCGCTGATTCTTTCTGATTTGAGCCTATCGTCATGTACGATGCTAATATCATCCAGGATGATTTGCTTAATGATGGTTGCCTTAATCAGGATGCCCTAATTAGGGTTTCTATTTTTAACTAATCATCCAGGATGATTTTTGGATCATCCTGGACAATGTGATCAAAAGGAGAAAACTCTAATCAAATAGACATAATTTTTCCCCAAGTGTGTGTGTGCAAGGTTACTTAGCATCAGGACACTTGATGTACACTACAAGCTGACTCAGTCCTAATCTATCCAATCTTGAGCTAGTTTGATTTGCAATATGATCTTGTGGACCTGAAACGTTAGTAGGCAAGGCAGTCGTAGAAAAATAGAAATATTTGCTATCATTAAAATTCTATTTCCTGAAATCAGATTTGCAACAAACCCTTTAAAAGAAAGGAAATAGACCAATGGATATTCTTTAGAAGAATCTCCACTACATGTTGCTCTTATAGATGGGGTTCACACTTCATCAAGATATTTCACCATCTTAAAATGTACTCAAATAGAGACTCCGCTAGCTTTTTTTTCTTAACGATGAGATTTCACACAGTCGTGCGCTACTTTGCTCCAAAAAAATCACTTTAAGAATAGATTTTCAAGTTCATAGAAAGTTTTGACTAAACTAGTGGGTTGAAATATGAACCATTTAAAAGCTATGCTAGAAAGACTACTAATAAATTAATAAAAAAGTTGAGAATCTGACCCCCCAACATTGCAATAGCTTGCTCGCAAGTGGGCAAGATGCTATCTCATATTTTCTATTCTAATGAAAATTTTGAAAGGTGGTAGCCCAAAACCCTTAGGATAAGAGACTAAATCTTATTCCTCGGGGTAGGGTCTACCCTTTGGAATAGATGCAAACCGTTGGGAATAGGCTAAGGATTCCTTACATGGTCCTTAATCAAATGTTTATGATCTTTCTAGGCTAGTACTGGATGGACTGAGGAAATTATTGGCTGAACTGGAGGGACTGATGGAATTGTTGGCTAGACTAGAGGAACTGAAGGAATTATTGGCTGAACTTGAGGGACTATTGACACTAACTGAGGGAATTCAGAACTAAATGCTACTTTTTTGGTTTGGTTAGTGATCACTTGAGAGACAGATTATCATAGCTTGAGGGAAGCATACTATGAATTTTTTTGCTATTCTTACATTTCTTTAACTTGTAGCAATGTCTGTCACTTATGCCTCCAGGTTTTTTATGTGCTGATCTTCATCTCTTGCTCTCACTGAACCATCTGAACTTAGTCAACAGCTGCTGAGCCTTCCTCCTTTCCAAAATGACATTTACTTGGCTCAATTTCCTTAATTGATCTCATGGTCTCAACCATATAAGCATCACTAACTGGTATATTTTCATCTATGAGCATGTCATCTAACTATGGGTTAAAGGTTTCTTTAGCCACTTTCTTCTTCAAAATCTCCTTAATTTCTTATAGTAACTCATCAACTTATTTGTCCCCCATCACTTCATAGTCGATGGGAAAGTAACCCTTGTAATCCATCATGTCATAGAACTCCTCATCTTATAACTTAAAAATGATGGCTTGAGCTTAAGATCATCAGCTCTAGGAGGCTCTGCCATCAATTGCTTATTTATCTTCTTGTCTTCATCTTGAACCATGTCCTCCCCTTTGAATGTCCTTGGGTCGGTAGTCAATAGTGTAGCATCCTCTATTGGGTGAGGGATATTTTCCTTAAGAGATGATATAGGAGCTTGGAGGGTGTAACTCCCACATCATGCAAGGTAAACTCCTCAGATCCATGGGTAGGGAGCTCAGGGACAACATGTGGAATCTAAAAAGGGTGTTTGGGAAATCAACTAAAACATTGACTGAATCAACAATTGAAATATGAAAACTGGACTAACTAGAGTCTAAACTGACAACTGGACTAACTAGAGTCTGAATAATACTAGCTGGCATATTTAATGTCTCAACTGAAGACTGAGGTGGCTCAACTATAAGTGGAGGGACATCAAATTTGGTGATATTCTTTTAAGTGACATATTTCTTTTTTGGAGACTTGGGCCTCTTGCCTTTAACTTTAGTATTCCCTTTGGCTCCAAGATCCTCCTTAATTTTTTACTACCACTAAGGCCAGCTTTGAAGGTTTTGTTAAAGGAATTGGTGGCCTTCCAGTAGAATGGAAGCCTCTCTCATATCTGATAACTATGGTACCCTTCATTTTTTAGGAGGGAGGGCGTGGCACTCAAGGATATCCATCTATTAACATAGATATTATTGGCTGTCACACAAACTTCTTATTTCTTCTACTAGGTTGGGGAGTCAAATTCTTAGCATCAGATTTCTCATCCTAAAGATTTCCATCTCAAAGTAATAGGAGATGGCTTTCTTCAAGTGTTTGATATACTACTTTTTTTTCTCCTCTGCTTGGGCAGCACATGTATGAATAATGTTTCTTAACATCCTTGATCTTTGAAGTCATTTTTCCTTAGGAGTATTTTTAGTTGAGTATTTGATAGCGGATGGTTGGAAACTAGATATCCTAGCCACCCTCTCGTCCCCTGCAACATAAGCTAAGGGGTGGAAATGACTCCCTTCAATGATTGGAGAGGAGGTAAGAATATATAGATCCTCAACAGCCTCTATCTTTACTTGGCTTAAAGTCTTAAGCTCAACAATTTTTCTTGACATGGTTTTTTTCCTCCTAACCCTTCCCATATAATTCTTCTTTTGATCCTTATTGGTAAATGGGATCCCAAAACATGACCCTTTCTAAAAAAACAAATTTGTTTCAGGGTTCTCAACTATGGCTTATGACCCTCTTTCCTTCTTATAAGAATTAAGGGGGTCAGGCCCTGATACAAACACCTATCCTAAAATGGGGTTATTCACCTCAATAACATTCAGGTTGAGTAATTTCTCACCAATTAATGATAGCTCAACAGTACCAAAACCAAATTGAATTATGTTCCCAAAATAAAGCTCCTCATATGTCAAACCTCTCTCAAAAGTGAAAGCAGCTTGCTGTCTATTGAATTGAGTTTGAATTTCTAGAAGTCAGAATAGAATTGGAATTTGGAATTTTTGAAATTAAAATTTGAAAATCATAACACACCCTGTATTCTATCACATATGTCGAGTTGTAGGATTTTCAATCCAACATGTGATGATAGAATGCAAAGGATAGTTATGACTTTGAGAGAGATTGAAATTTTCATTGCATATTCTAAACTACAATGAAACGTTGTAGGGTGGTATATGATGGTGTAAATTTCAGATTGAGAATGAAAAGATTTTTTTTTTAAAATATTTTGATTTTGAAAATAAAGATGAATTTTTTCCAAATTTTAAAACAAAAACAATTAGATGTTCACCCAACTCAAAGACTTACAAAACGGGGAGGAAAATTCACAAGGGTTTGTTTCCTGACTCTTTCCTCTCTATATATTGAATAGAGCTGGAAGGTCAATGCTAGAAAATTGAAAGATTAAAGATCTTAGAAACAAGATCGAAAAGGTTCCTAACAAATTTAAAACTCCTCATATTGAGTTAAACTCAGTGATATAGGTTCATAAAATTGATAAGGAGATTTTAAAAACTTTATTTGACAA
This sequence comes from Dendrobium catenatum, assembly GCF_001605985.2. Lineage (NCBI taxonomy): Eukaryota > Viridiplantae > Streptophyta > Magnoliopsida > Asparagales > Orchidaceae > Dendrobium > Dendrobium catenatum. The sequence continues at coordinate 1,169,393 of NW_021319918.1, forward strand.
TATTTCCCAGTCGATTAATCTTGGGGTAGAAGGTCAAAACTCGATTCCCAAATAGACATTACATCTCTCTTTTTGACATAAAAATTGATGTTGGCTATCTTTCCTAAGAAAGAAATGAGTAAAGGAACCAATAGAAGGATATGTAGTTAAGGCTACTGATGAAATAAAATTTCATCAATATTAAAGATGCAGAGAGAGAGAGAGTTGACTCATTGGGCGTGCCATTTTTTTATTGGTGTTTGAAAGAAAAATTTCCTTTTAAGGTGCAAAACAAATCTAAATTAAATTTTTTTGAGAAAATTGAGAATTAAATTTTAATTTTAATTCTGAAGTAAAGCAAATCATTCAGGATAATATACCGCATCTGAAGGTGGAGATAAAATCTCTTAACATGTTCAATCTCGAAATTTTATATTTTCTCTTGAATGTCGTAGCCTTATTTAAGGGAGAACCACATATGACCTAAAGGGTCTAGATGAAATTTAGTCAATTATTGGATGATGATAATCAAGAGAAATAATAGATAATTTCATATTTTAATTTATGTTAACACATGATATATCTTCCAAAGAAAGAAGATATCATCTGTTAGTAATCATTTGATCATGTCGATAAAGATTATTATAAATTTGATTTCCCAAAAGAAATATTAATTAAATTTTGAAAAATTGACCTAAGTTCTAAATCTCCTACGAGCATAAGATCTTACAGTTAATTACATCATAGTAAACCAGAATCTCCTATGAATACACTCAAATTAAAATAATGGTAGAAATTTTTTTTTGGGGATTCCAAGGAGTGGATATCAAAGAAGGTGAAACTAGAATTTCAAGTGAGATTGGAGCAAGATTGAGCACTTAGTTTTTTGGAGTCAAAGGAAGCAAGGTTGGAGACACTTTGTGATTCAAAAATAATTCAGAAGTGTCCCAACCTAATCTAAGTGTTGTGCTATAAATTTTGGATTGAGAGAAATTTAATTTGAGTTGATTAATTTATTAGAAATATGTTATTATATTCCCAGAGGTTAGGGTCTTATGATTCAAAAGTTGTCCCAAATCCTAAATCTAAATTTGGACACTATAACACAGTAGTCTGAATCTAGCTAATGCAATGCAAAATCAAGACTTTCCTCGGCCTAGATTGGGAAGCCAACTAACCACCTAGTCGATTTTAAATCAATGACTCCAATATTTATGAAAGAGTGGTGGGGACATTGTTATTTAAGTTTTTGAGAATCAGGACTGAAATCTAGAACGGATCCTAATTGGTCCTTTGACTTATATAGGGTAAAAATGCTTAAGGCAAATGCAATTAAAATTTTAGACTCATTTTTAAATAGATTTCTAATGCAATGCATGCTGATCAACTTAATTAAATACATAAAATGAATATGTAGCGGTTTTTGAAAAATGCTTAATATTTATTTTTCCCTAGAGATTACACCGCTCCAATACATTTATCATCAATACACTTCCTCTCTACAAAAATATCATTCTTTTATTTGTCATTTAATACAGTAGTTCTTACAACTACTTAAGAGGGAAGCAGCTCAACTTCCTCTTATAAAATATCCATGTCAACCTCCAAAATCGAGTCATGGGCTCTTGTTAATAGCTATTGATAAAGATAAAAAAATTTATTAATTAACTATTTATGTGCATGGGACAAAGTAATGTCCCAACCATCTTTTATTGAAGGAGAAATATTAGAATGATTACCTAAAACTACTTTGATCGACCCTTATCCCATATTGACTAAATATTTATTTGAAATGACAATATTACCTTGCTTGATGTTCCTCTCAAGGCAGTCTTTAAAAAAAAATGCAATCTTTAATCAGGTGGCTGACCATGCAATGGCAAGGATAATAGTTTGGAACATCCTTTTTTATGTCTTCTGATTGTCTTGCTTATGGAAACTAGAAGTCTAATTTCTTTGAAAGACTCTTAAAGATTTTTCCTATCACTTCCCTTTTAAATAAATAAATTTATGCCAATCTCTCTCTAAAAGGGATGAAAAAGGAGTCTCTAGTAGGGTATAAGTTCACTTGGAATGGTTTCTTCTGACCTGGCTTTGGTGAAGGAACACTAGGCTGGCTGGTTACTGGCTACTTTCCTTTATCAACCACTGAAATTATTGCTTCTATCTTTTGAAGGACTTGATGGGCTTGTGAACTTCCTTTTCATCAGATTGATCCTTCAAGAATGGCATTCTACGAGCCTCTTCATTTAAGTTACTAGCCTTGTTCAAAAGCTTCTCAAATGTCTTAATAGTGAAGCCCTTCACAAGAAAGCAATAAACCTATGGATATTCTTGAAAAGATTCTCCACTGTGTGTTGCTCTTACAACTGGGTTCACACTTCATCGAGAATATTTGGCACCTCAAGATGTACCCAACTAAAGACTCCCTCAGCTTTTGCTTCTCAACAACAAAATTTCCCATGGTTGTACACTAAGCGCTCATAAAAATATCTTTTTAATATATTTTTAAGTTTATTAAAATTTTTGATTGAACCATTGGGCATATTTGTATACAAGACGAATGCTATACTAGAAAGACTACTACAAAATTGGCAAAGAAGTAGAGCATCTGACACCCCCCCTAGTTGTAATAGCTTACTCGAAAGTGGGCCAGTTGTTATCTCAGATTTTCTATTCCAATGAAAAATTTGAAAGTTGGTGGCACAAAACCCTTATGATAAGGTACTGTATAATATTACTCTTGGTAGGGTATGTTGCAATTCTAGATCCATGTACTGTGATTTTGATGATAACAAACATTATTATTTTCTTTATCACTACTATTACTACATATCTATTTTATTTTCCATGCTTACTAACCTTTCAGATCCACAAGATCACTTGCAATGCAAATCAGCTAAAGATCAGGTAGACTAGTTGAGTCTATATGTAACTTAAATTTTAATATACCTCTTATCTTTATTGAGTCAAGTCATGTATCTGATGGACCTCAAACTAAGTATCCTTGAACACACACACAGACACTCAGGAGGAAAATTTTAGTAAGATAGAAAATTCTCTATTTTGACCTAATTGTACATGACAATCTCAAATCACATTAGATGATCAGTTAAAAATAAAAACCCTAATTATGGTATCCGAGTTTATTGAGTGATTAAACTAATCATACTGGACAATCCCTACCGTCTAGGATGATCAGTTCAAATTATGAAAATTACTGCCAACCATAATTTAAGAAATATTTTAATTTTTAAATTTTGTATTAATCGTATCAGACGATGTTGATCATCTTGGAGGATTCAGGTCAATCATTCCTAAATTAGTACCATGATTAGGAGAAAAATTATGGTAAAATATAATTCAATATGATCATATAGGATGATTGGTGATGATCATCCTGGATGATAGAGAACATGTTTGGTATGATAAGGGATTTCAAGTTATCGTACCAAAAGAATACCATAATTTTTCAACTAATCATTCAGGATGATATACCCCTATCATACTGGACGATAGAGAAGTGCATGGGACAATAAGGCACCTCCAAATATCATACTAGACAAAGTTTAATACTTTAATACTAATCATCCAAGATAATATTTGTATCATAGAAGATGACCAGCATACTTCTCTTGAACTAATCGTACAGAGCAATGTCATTCATCCTGACTGAAAGGGCTATTTTCTTCTAATCATATAGGATGATCCTTTGATCATCCAAGATGATCAGTTTCACATAATTAAAAATTATGGCTTCTTTTGGAGGCTCTCTATTTAAAATCTCTAATTATCTTTTGAGATAATCTTTTATTATGGAGTTTATCCAAGAGGGAGCTTAGAGAAGGAAGAGGGAAAGCTTGAGAGAGAGAGAGAGAGAGAGAGAGAGAGAGAGAGAGAGAGAGAGAGAGAGAGAGAGATCCTTGTGAGTGGGAGTTTGTGAGGGAATCATAAAGGTTTCTCCAAGCAAGGTGTTCATCATCTTCTTCGAGTTTCTCCACTAGTTCCTGGTGGCTCTATGGAGATCATCTTCAGTATTAGATCCAAGTTCTCTGCCTACTCCAGGAGGTAGTAAAGAATTCCTAGGTTCTCTACCTACTCTATAAGGGAGTAAAAGGATTCAAGATTCTCTGCCTCACCGTATAAATGGAAAGATTTTGTAAGGGCTTCTTTGCCTTGCTATGGGAGCAAAAGGAGAGTCACTTCATATTAGTACAATACTTGGAGAGGGAGTCTCCAAGAAGTAGATGTATGTTAGATTTGACCGAACCACTATAAAATTCGATGTATTCTTTCTTATTACTTTCACCACATCTCATTTCTGCACTTTTATGTGATTTGTTCTATGATTGAAATACTTGATTGTATTATTATTGTCAAAATTAATTTTCTTCCGCATAAGGAGTTATTGTTTTGTTTTAAAATATTTAAAAAGATAAAAAAACATTTTATTTTTGTTTAAACTTTTTAAAAACTACCAATTCACCCCCTCTTTTTTTGTTTTTATTTTGAGAAAATCCTAAAAGGGCCTACCGATTAATAAAAAAAAAGTACAAAGTCCTTAAAGGGAACTCAAGATCAGTAATGCTCAAAAGAGCTATAAGAAGAAAATAAAAAAAAATCTTAGGAGCCCGAGTTCCTTGCTACACAAAAGTACAAAATAACTCAGGTATAATCTATGGTGCAAAAGAAAGAGCACCCAAATAAAGGGAACATGTGGAAAACCAGCAACAAGCTCCGTCTTCCCTTCCAAAAATCCACGAGCATAATCACCTACATTAAAAAGATCCTACAAAGGAAAATGGTAGCCAAAGTGGAAATTACACAAATAAATGTAAAGAAAGACTAGCAATTATCCACATAATATGTAACATAACTAGAAGAGTGAACATACCGCCTCCAAACTATCCAAATAATATGTAAACAAGCATGAGAATGCACACCTAAACCATCATAGAAATACCACTAGTCATAGACTACATAGCCATAAAAACTAGGAGCTTTGAATCAATAGGTATATAACCAATTCTTAGTCACATTAACCATCATATCCATAAAATTGCAATAGGAAAAACCGCCATGGAAATTCTAGAAGAACTAGAAGGAGTAATAATTTAGAAGAAAATAATCAAACCAACAAAGACAGCATAACTAATCCAACATACAGGAATAAGGATCATCCAATAAAAATGATTAGAAACAAAGATGCAAGAAAAATCATAATTTAAAAGCCAGTCCAGCCTAATCCCAATCAAAAGAAAGCACATAGGATCCAAGCCAAGGAAAAACTAATGAATTGGATGAGGCAAACCCCACAAAAAATAAGAATTACCCATCAGCCTAGTCCCATGAAAATCACGCCAACAAGGAACAACCACCAGAACCAACCCAAAATAAATAAGCCACATGTTACAAAAGATAAAACCACGATAAGCTTGAACAACACCCAACAACCTAGCCGAGTAAGGCCAAAGAAAAAACACCAGCATACCCCCAAAATGCCCAGCCATAGGTTACAGTAAAGAAACCCACAAACATCCTTACCAACATCCAATAGCCTTGCTGAGAAGGGCCAAAGAAGAACCTCCAGCACACCCCAAAAAATACCCAGGCAGAAGTAATAGGGGATCGAACAATAATCCATACCAATACCCAGCAACTTAGGACTAGATGAGTAGCTAAGAAAAGAAATGCTGGCATCAAAATATAACCAGGAAAACCAATCGAAAATACATGCCTTAGGAAGATAATTGACAAACTATGAAAAAGTTAACAAGATTCTAAGATATTTACATTCTTCCTTTGATTCAAAAATTACTGCCATTACTGAATCTAAGGATTTGAATGTTTATTTAATCGATAACTTTCTTGGGTCACTCTTTTCTTACGAGCAAGGAGTGAACCAAAGGCAGCTTGATATAGGTGAGAAGAAAAAGGATTAAATTATAGCCTTAAAGGCTAATGATTATAACACTAATTCTTCTAATTCATAAAATGATGACATTGCTTCAATAACTAGGCAATTCGAGAGCTTCTTAAGGAAAAAGCAAAAGCATCATCTAAAATGGAATAAAGGTAAGAATAATAAAAATTCTAAAGTTTCTTCTGATGTTATTTATTTTAAATGCAAGAAGCTAGGGCATCTGAAGTCTGATTGCCTAACTCTAAAAGTTCACCCAAGCAAGGAGAAGGGCGAGGAATAACCTAAGTTCAAGAAGGATAAGAAAAGGATCCAAAAGGATTTATGGACGGACTCAGTATCAGACTCCTTTGAAACTAAAGCAGAAGAGGAGGTAACAAACTTATGTTTAATGGTTGATAAGCATCTTGATCACACTTATCAAGAAGAGGTATGTGAGCTTACTTATGATCAATTACTTGAAGTTTATGAAAAAAAAATTATTCTTCATATTGGAAGTTTAAGAAACTGTATGTTAGCCTTAAAACTAATTTTTTAACTTTAAAAAAAGAGTATGAGTGCATAAGAAAAGATTATTCCACTTTATATAGCAATCATATGAATTTACTTGATGAATTTGATGAATTGAATAAAAAGCATCTTGTTTTAACTAATGAGCATGATTCCTTGAAATGTTTATATGTTGAACTAAGAAATGCATATAAAAGATTAAAAAGTCTTGTATCTGAAATTGATAATGAGGAGCATGCTTTAAAAGTTGAAAATTCAAATCTTAAAATTACAAACCAATTTTTATAAATATAAATAAATGCTTTGAATGAAAATAAAAAAACTACCTTCAATTGAAGATTTTTACAATCCATCACAATATCGTGCATAATTCAAACCTAGGAAGAGGCATCATAACCCGAATAAATTAGTAAATCCTTTTCCCAGTGTTAGATATTTTTTGGTGGTAAACTAGGACATATCTCCCACACTTGTACCATTCACCATAGAACATATTTTAGTGTGGAGACCAAAACTTCAAAACTCATAGTGTAGCATGCATGTATTTCATTCTTATTTCTATAAGATGGGACCCAAACCTATTTGGGTTCCCAAATCTAACATCTAATGATTTTGTAGAGTTGCTCTCATAAAAGGCATCGTGAAAGTATTTGGTACCTGGATAATGAATGTTCAAGGCATATAATTGGAGATGTAAATCAAATTATTTTGCTAGAGGCCAGAACAGGAAGTAAGGTAACACTTGGAGATAACACCACCATGAGAGTGGTGGGGTCAGTTGTAATAAATAACTCTAAAAATTTCATCATTAAAAAGGTTTTACTTGTTGATGTATTGAAACATAACTTGCTTAGCATCAGTCAGCTCTGTGATAAAGGCTTCAACATAATTTTTTTGTCTACCAGCTACATAATAAGCTTGAATAATAATATTATTTTGCAGAGAAAAAGGATCAATAATTTCTACATGCTTGATTTAAATTGCACTAAATATGATATTGCTCTTTGCTTAAAAACTATTTCTAATTAATCCTGGTTTTAGCATAGGAGATTATGTCATGAAAGTATGAAAAATCTTTGGAAGATCACCCAAAAAGACTTAGTGAGAGAAATTCCCACACTAGAGTTCACAAAAGACCACCTATGTGATGCTTGTCAATTAGATAAATAACTCAAATCGTCTTTTCACTCAATCAAAGATTTTAACACTAGCAAACTCTTAGAAGTCACACACATGGATCTCGTTAGACCTATAAGCACTGTAAGCTTAAAAGAGAATTTTTTAGGTTTGTGATTGTTGATGATTATTTGAGGTTTACTTGAGTTAGATTCATTTCTCATAAAAGTGAATCATTCAAGGAGTTTAAGTCTTTTTTGCACTTGGATTCAGAGGAAGCTATGTTGTGAATTTCTAACTATTCATAGCAATCATGATGGAGAATTTGAGAATAAAATATTTGAATCTTTTTGTAAGGAGTAAGGGATAGATCATAAATTTTTAGCTTCTAGGACACCTCAGTAGAATGGGGGAGCTAAAAGAAAGAACATAACCTTAGTATAAGTTGCTAGAGCCATGTTAGCTGAATACTCCCTTCCAAAATACTTTTGGGCAAAAGCAATAAATATAGCCTGTTATATTTTGAATAGGATGAATGTTAAATTGAAACTTAATAAGTCATCCTGTGAAATTTTGAAGGGTAGGACACCCAACCTCTCTCTCCTACATGTCTTTGGATGTAAAGTGTTCATTCTAAATAATGGGAAGTCTCAACTAGGAAAGTTTGATCCAAAATATAATGAAGGAGTCTTCATAGGTTACTCAAGTGTTGGAAAATCCTATAGAGTCTTTAATAAAAGAACACTGGTAGTTGAGGAGATCTCTCATGTTGTGTTTGATAAATCTAATAAATCTGGAGGGTCTAGGGTAAAAGAAGACGAGGTTGTTGAAATCACTAAAGGATTATAATATGAAAATTTGGAGGAAAGGGTAGAACTTAAAATTAGAGAATAGAGATATTCTTTGAGTCATCCTAAAGAATTGATCTTAGGAGACCCACTTGATGGAATTAAGACTAGGCATAGACTTAAAAAGAGGCAGATAATTCTGCCTTCATTTCAGTGACTGAACAATCAACCAAAATCAAGCCTTATTTGATGAATTATGGATCTTAGCCATGCAAGTAGAATTAAATAAATTTATAATGAATAATGTTTCGGAGCTAGTTGAAAGACATAAGGACCAGAGTGTGGTTAGAATTTAATGGGTTTAAAAAAAATAAATGAATGATTCTAGAGTAGTAGTGAGGAATAAGGCAAGATTAGTGGCTAAGTGGTATACTCAAATATAAGGGGTTTATTTTGAAGAGAATTTTACCCCTATAGCTAGATTATAAGCTATTAGCCTTTTCTTTTTTTAAGGGATTCAAACTATATGAAATTAATGTTAAGAGAGCCTTTTTGAATGGGGTGATAAAGGAAGATGTATATGTTGAATGACCCCAGGCTTTAAAAATTCAGAATTTCCAATCATGTGTTCAAATTAAAAAAGGTAATATATAGACTTAAACAAGCACCTAGGTATGGTATAAAAAGCTAAGCACATTCATACTAGAAATAACATTTATTAAGGGGAACATAGACACCACCTTATTTCTAAAAAAGGTAGGAGATGAACTACGCATTATCCAAATTTATGTTGATGATATTTTGTGTGGATCTTCTGATAAAAATCTATGCGATAAATTCTCAAAAATAATGAGTAAGGAATTTGAGATGAGTATGATGAGAGAATTGACTTACTATTTGAGGTTTAACATAAGGCAAAAGGATGATGGAAGTTTCCTTAGTCAATTAAAGTATATTAAGGACATCCTTAAGAAATAAAAAAATGGATAAAGCCAAACCAATCAATACTCCCATGAGTTCCACTATTCAGTTCGATAAGGATTCAAAAGGAAAATCTATTAATAAAAAAAATATAGAGGAATAATTGGATCACTTCTTTACTTGACTACTAGAAGACCTGATATTATATTTAGTGTATATCTCTATACTAGAATTTAGGTTCATCCAAAAGAATCCCACTTGACTGATATTAAGAGAATTCTTAGGTATATCTTAGAAACCCCTAACTTAGGAATATGGTATCCTAGGTATAGCACCTCATTTAAAATCATAGGATATTCTGATTCAGATTTTGCAGGATGTCGAGTTAATAGAAAAAAAATATTTGGAACTTGTCAATTCATAGGGCAATCATTAGTCTCCAGATCAAGTAGAATTTATAACTCTATTACCATGTATACTACTGTAGCTGAGTACAAATCCTTAGGAAGTTGTGTGGCCCAAGTCCTCTAATTAAAGTAAAAAATTTTAGATTTAGGATTACCTGTAGGAACAATTTCAATCTTCTGTAATAATACCAGTGTCATCTACATTTTAAAGAATCTAATCCAACACTCTAGTACCAAACAGTTTTATATAAGGTACCAGTTCATTAGGGACCATGTTACTGAAGGAGACATACAGCTACACCATGTAGCCACTAAAACCAACTTGCTGATAATTTTTACTAAACCACTAGTTTTTTAAACTTTTAGTATCTTAAGAACCAGATTAGGTGTCATAGATATAAATGCTTGAAATTGATTTTTTTTTATTTTTTTGATGCTTTTGTTTTTATTTTATTTACATGTTTGTTTCTATTTATGTTTTTTTATTCATGCTTTTCATTTTTAGGTTATTTTCCCTTCAGTTCTTTTTATTTAAGAATCAGATCAAAGGTCATTGCTTGTTCTATTTTCTTATATGACATTTTTGCCTTGCATTTATTTTTAAGATTTTGTATGTTGTGATTGACTTTCATAAATCAGTTAAGGTTAGAAACATCAATGATTGTATCTCTTTCTCTAACTCCTTTAGTGTTGTATTTTTTTCTTTTTGAAGCAAAATCTATTTCCAACTAAAAGATGGACTTGGAAATTGAGATATATTTTATCTTCTTACAGTAATCTATCTCATATGAATAATACTCAAAGTCATTAAATCTCTTTCAAGTTTTCTTGATCAAGTAGGTGCATTTATTATATAGATATGATTATGATTTTGAAATGAAGTTAGCTCACAAAAATGATAAGAGACACAAAATGAGCCCAAAAGAAAAATGAAAAGATGCACAATGACCACCAAATAATTGCAAGATACATGAAAATATATCAGAAATTAAAAGATACATAAAATGCACTAGATAATTAAAAAAGAGACACAAAATGATCCCACAAAAATAAGCTTTCTTCTCTTTTAAATATTTAAATCTTAAAAGAATTCATGTGCCACCTAGTAACTTTAAAAACTTAATTCTTGAAACTCAAGATTTTGATTGATTACTTTTCTATATTATTCAATTAGATATTTGTTTTCCTAAAATGAAGCTTGAACATATCACTTTTCTTATCTCGTTTCTTTTTTGAATTAGTTTTTTATTTAAAAAAGTTTTTTAACCTATAAGGAGTTTAACTAGGGTTAACAAGATTAGTTTTCTACATTTTCCAAATTTTAACATAGTTAAATAATTTCTTATTGATTTTTAATCTAATCATAAGGGAAATTTATGATTGTTTATAGTTGATTGATTAAAAAAATGTGTTCTTTTATTTTTTTATTTATGTTTGATTTTTTTTGGTGTGATTTTATACTCTTTTCTATTTTTATTTTTGTCTTGAAAAAATCTTGATAATCACTTTTCATATCCTAAAAATTTTTTTGTTTTATTCACATCGTCCAGGATGGTTCATATCGTCATATATGATCTGAAAAAAAAAAACACCTTTCCGATCACAACACAACTGATGGCTAGATTTAGTCAATTATTGGTGATTATACTAGATGATCCTCATTTAGTCTTGGATGATCCACTTGGCATAAATGATTGGATGTGTTCAATGCTTTTAGGATGATCCATTATTATCAATCATCTTGGATAGTCCACACATTTGTCTTGTATGATCCATTTAGTCAAATATCATACATGATGACTCCTTGAGGTGAATGCATGTGTCTAATCATCAAAGATTATATCATACCCTCCTAGATGATTTGACCAACTTTTTTGACCAATCATCTAAATGAATTAATTTCACCTGATCGTCCTGGATGTTCAAACTATCATCCTGAATGATTTGGTCGATGCTATATAAACAACCCAAATCCTTTATTCTCTTCACTCATATTCTTCTCCACTCTTCCCTTCTCCTCTAAAACTCTGATCTTTTGTAATTACGGGAGGCAAGTAGTAACTACAAATTATAGGAAGTTGTTCTCACTATCAAGTTGATTCGAGATTTATTAAGGCAGCTGATGAAGAAGCCTACCATAGATATAAGAAGGTTGGAAGTACACCCTCCAAAATCATCAATCAATAGGAAATTCCCTTTCATGTATTACCCTTCTTTCCTTGCACCACTCTGAAGTTCCTTCTTACTCTTGTGTAATCTTTTTGATCTAAACTACTCCTTGAGCTCTTTGCGTGCTTATGAATCAACAGAGATTGTACTATCTTTCATTCATATGTTAATAGGCATCCTGTAGAAATCACCTATGAAGACCTTCATGTTTTTCTACATCTTTCTACTATAAGTGAAAAAATCCATATTTTAACTGCAAATCTTGAATTTGGTTGGACTTCTTATCAACAATAACCTTAAAGGATTAAATAGTAACTTCCATGTTGGCCATGTCAACATTTTAGTTCAGGATGCTCTTATCATCCAATATATACATAGAAATACTATCATTCCTAAAGCTAATAATCGACTTAACATCACTCCTATCCTTTCTCTTGCTACCTATTTCAAATGGCTCATATATACTTCAATGCAACTAATCTTCTAATTCACTATCTTTCTAATTTGTCCTACATTAGAGATCCTAAACATAAAAGAATCTCTAATATGGCCTTAGGACACGTCATACCTTTTATTATATAATCCAAATACAACTTCTAATTTCTTACACTGCTAGATCAATTCCTAATCTTCTATTTTGATACTTCCCTCAGTGTTATCCAGAGTGCTTCTCACCACCATGCTCGCTATCGAGAAGCAGATGAACACAATGAAGGTTTTGACCCATTCCTACACCTGTTCCTTTCCACTAACAATCACTAATAGATCAATTTTGAGAGATTTAACCTTGTAGGAGGCTAGGTTTGACTCCTATGTACTTTGCCAGGAGTAGTAGCATCCAGCAGATATTGCTCATTTTAAAAACTAAAAGTTTGTTAGGGATGTTTGGCCGCTTATGAACTGGCCCAAGGCTAATTAAGAGAGAGGTGAATTGGTATTTTAAAAATTCTTTAAGCAAAGCACAACAATTATAAACCAAAATCACCACAGAGAAAACACAATGCGGAAATTAAATGAAGAAATAATAAAGGAAAGAACACACCAGATTTATAGTGGTTTAATCAAACCTTGACCTAAGTCCACTCCTCGGAGGCACCCTCCTAGTATTGCACTAACTAAGTGTCTCTGCTTTAGCCCCAACAGCTAGGCGGAGAAGCCCGTACAAAATCACTTCCACCTTCCCCGGTGCGGCGGAGTCGTCGGGTCCTTTGACACCAAAGAGATCTTCTTCTTCTGTGAACTTCCCTCGAGACAAGCCTTGAATCCGACGATATTAAGGTGCAAGCCTGCCGGAGCAACCGTGTGGAATCCCCCTCCACACTCCCTTAAGTCCCCCCTCACAGGATCTTCTCCCTCTCTTAGACTTCACCTATTCCTCACTCCCTTTCAAGCTTTCTCTTCAAGTTTCCCCCAAAAGAATGAAGCTACAATTGCTGCCAAAGACACTTATAAAAGTGCCTAGTCAAAATATTAAAAAGAAGATCTCAAAATGAGCTCATTAATGCAACTTTCCGACTTTATTGTTCAGGCGATATAAATATCGGCCTGGTCGATATAAATATCGGCCTGGCCGATCAGCATAAATTATACTCAATCAGCCCGGACAGTTAGGGACGATTAGATAATTTTTGGTCATATCGTCCAATTCGATAGGATATCATCCTGGATGATTAGTTCAAATGTGAGGAAAATCATTCTTAACATCACCCTAAAAAGAAGCTGGCCGATGTCAAATCGGCCCGAACGATCCTGTGATTGACCCGACCGATGTGATTGTGCAAATCACCATTAATTGCTTTCCTTAATTTTCATATTTATTTAAGAAAAATTATGTTGGATCAGCCAGCCTGATCCTGATAGACCAGGACGATCCAATGGGACGATGTCCAAAAATAAGTTATTCCTAAATAGATTTGGCGGCAGATTCTTTCTGAATTGAGCCTATCATCCTAGCCGATACAAAATCATCCAAGAAGATGTGCTTTATGACGGCTACCTTAACAAGCATAATGCCATAATTAGGGTTTCTATTTTGAACCGGTCCAGGCAAATATAAATATCGTCCTGGATGATGTTACCAAAAATAGTAAACTCAAGGGAACAGTCAAAAATTCTTCCAAGGTGTGTGTGTGTAAAGTTACTTAGCATCAGGAGCCACAACAATTACAAAAGACTCAAGAAAGGAAAAAGGTATAAAATGACTCAGATCTAGTCTACCCAATCTTGAGCTGGTTCCAATAGAAGTTTGATCTTGTGGACCTGAAAATGTCAGTAGATAAGGCAGTTGTAGAGAAATAAGAGTGTTTGCTATCATCAAAATCATAAATCATGAAAACAGATCCGCAACAATCTCCTTCTTTTTTATGATGACAAATATTGCTATTTAAATTTACAAAGAAGAAAACATTTTTTCCTAATCTCCTCCTCACTAGAATAAAATTTTTTAAAAAATGGGAGATAAAAAAATATTTGTTGTTTTTAATATTTTGGAAAAAAATACAAGAAAAAGGATACAAATTCAACAGTACGTTCTCCTCCTTTGACATTATAAAAAAGAAAAGGGGCACAAATAATAAAAATGATTAAAAGACAAAAAATGATCCCTGATCTAATGAACAAAATAAATATTTTTAAAATGAAAAAGTTACCTCTTGGTTTTATTCAAAAACTTAGTAGAATTGTATTTACAAAGCATAGCCTGGAAAAGGTTAAAAATTCAGAATTTGATAATCCAAAGTCAAGTTCTTTAAAAGGCTCAAAAACTTTTTAATTAAATATCTAAATCAAGGAATAAATTAGAGAAAGAAACAGTCATTTTTTAAAACTCCTTCCAAAAAATATATCTAATAGAAGATTAATGCACGAATTATTGAAACAGGAATCAAGATTTTAAAACTCAAGTATCGAAAGTATCAAGGGTTTTCTTAAGCTTTAAGAAATATAAGAATGGAAAGCACTAAATTTTGTGGGCTCATTTTATACCTCTTGATAATTGGTTTGTGCACTGCGCATCTTTTTTCTTTTGATACACTTTGTGTATCTTTCTCAATTTGACGTCATTGCGCATCTTTTTTTTTTACATCATTGGCCAATTTTTTTTGAATATGATACCTTTCTTAAATCTTAAAAATAAAATTAAACTCATCCTATTGACAAAGCGAATTTCTTGATTAAAAAAATTATGAGTTAGATTCAACAACTTGAAAAAGATCCCTATGCAATATATAAAATGTAGGGAGAAAAATTTTTAGTTTCAAAAACTAATTTAAAATATGAAAAAGATTTTAAATCAAAAATAGAATAATCTTTTTTAGGAAACAGAGATTGAGAGTAAAAAATATGAGTTTCCTTCTTTTAACTATTTTTAGAGAAGTCAAACACAATTTTCATAAGAACTTAAAAAAAATAGGAGGTATGTTTTTCATTTTTAGAAATGTGAACGTGTGGGTTGATCAGAGAAAACACATAAAAATTTAACGAAAAAAGAAAAGAAAGGAAAAAATAATAAATAAATAAAAAATTAGAAAAATAAAAAAAACAAACAAAACATGCAAACATAAAAACTACACACAAAATAAATTAAGCATCATCTTGCTCCTGATCAGATGATTTAGAAGCAAGATCTGCCTAAGAAATTTTTTGCTTTTCATTGTTTCTCCACTTTATAATTTGCTTTGCTTTACCCTTTTCTTTTGCAGGAAAAACTCTAAAATTAGGGCACCGATTTTTTATATGTCCAGGCTTCCTACATCCAAAGCAAATAACGTCAGAAGAAAAATTAACATTCTAACCATTTTTATCTTTATTCAACTTTTGTTGATGCTTATGCTTTGGTGAGCTTTTTGATTTACTTGTTAAGTAATTGCTTTTGTCACCAACTAAGCTACCTTTTTTCGTATCTTTAACTTTTAGCACTATCGTTTCACCTGCATCTAAAAGCCTTTGACCCAAACTTTGCTCGTAGGCAATGAGTGAGCCAATTAAATTATCAATAGAATATTCATTCAAATTTTTTTGATTCATAAATGGCAACAACTTTAGCATCAAACTTATTCAGTAGAAAAAAAGAATTTTATTAACTTTTTCAAAATTTAAATTTTTTTACCTAAATCATGCAATAATGTCACAATTTGAATAAACCTAGTATACATGTCTAAGATCATTTCATAAGATTTCATGGAAAATATTTCATAATCATGCATTAACATATTCAACTTGGATTGCTTGATTTCACTAGTGCTTTCGTATATAGTTTGTAGTTTATCCCAAATTTTCTTTTCAGTGGTGTACGTGGATACTAACAAAAAATCTTCAGAATTTAAAGCACATAAAAAGCAATTTAAAGATTTTGTATTCAATTGAGCATTGATTTGTTCTTACATATTCCATTGATTAAAAGGAATATTAGTTTTAACTCTATCTACACTACAGGAAAAATGTCATTTTCCGGTGGCCATTTTAGCCAGAATGCCAAGAAAAATAAAAAAAAAATTTAAGCGCTGGAGCCATTTGCTCCCGCAGCTCCCCACCAATCCGCGCTTTATTATAATTTAAGTTTTAATTTAAATCATTTAATTTTTTTGTTTTTAAATAATTAAATTATAATTTAAGTTATTAAATTAAATAATTTAAGTTATATTTTAAAATAAAAAATTTTCCATCGGAAATCCGCCAGAAAGTCCGCCTGAAATGTATTCAAAAAAAATTCGTCGGAAAACCAGTCAAAAATTTTGTCGGGAATTCATTGAAAAAAATTCATCGGAAATCCGCCGGAATTTGCGACGAATTTTTTTCTGCCGAAAGTTCTGTCTGAAATGAGCTATTTTCCTGTAGTGCTAAAACTCGTTATGGTAATGAATAACTAGATAAAATCATATGCCACATACGAAAATCAATCGATTGCAAGAAAGTAGACATACAAATTTTCCAAAAATTAAATGTAATATTTTCAAATAAAGGTGGTCTTGTAATTGAATAACCTTCCGTAATATTACGATTACAAAAATTAGCCATGAATTCAAAATTCAAAAGCTTTCAAAAGCTTATTTTTATGAATCCCTTTCTAATACCACTTGAAAGTTCCTTAGGGATGTTTGGCCCCTTATGACCTGGCCCAAGGCTAATTAAGAGAGGTGAATTGGTATTTTAAAAATTCTTTAAGTAAAGCACAATAATCATAAACCAAAATCACCATAGAGAAAACACAATGCAGAAATTAAATGCAGAAATAATAAAGGAAAGTACACATCAAATTTATAGTGGTTATATCAAACCTTGATCTACGTCCACTCCTCAGAGGCACCCTCTGATTATTGCACTAACTAAGTGTCTCTCCTTTAGCCCCCACAAGTAGGCGGAGAAGCACTTAGAAAATCACTTCCACCTTCCCCGGTGCGACGGAGTCACCGGGTCCTTTGACACCAAAGAGATTTTCTTCTTCTGTGAACTTCCCTAAAGACAAGCCTTGAATCCAATGGTATTAAGGTACAAGCCTACAGGAGCAACCGTGTGGAATCCCCCTCCACGCTCCCTTGAGTCCCCACTCACAAGATCTTCTCCCTCTCTCAGACTTCACCCGTTCCTCACTCCCTTTCAAGCTTTCTCTTCAAGTTTCCCCCAAAATAACGAAGCTACAATGGCTGCCAAAGACACTTACAAATGTGCCTAGTCAAAAGCTTAAATAGAAGACCTCAAAACGAGCTCATTAATGCAACTTGCTGACTTTATCGTCCAGGCCAATATAAATATCAGCTTGGTCGATCAGCATAAATTATACTCAATCAGCTCGATCGGTTAGGGACGATTAGATAATTTTTGGTCATATCATCTAGGCCGATAGGATATCATCCTGGATGATTAGTTTAAATATGAGGAAAATTATCCTAAACATCACCCTGAAAAGATGTTGGCCGATGTCAAATCAGCTCGAACGATCCTGCAATCGTCCCAGCCGATGTGATCTTGCAAATCACCATTAATTACTTTCCTTAATTGCTAGATTTATTTAAGAAAAATTATGCTGGATTGGCCAGGTCGATCCTGATAGGCCAGGCTGATCCACCGGGACGATGTCTAAAAATAAGTAATTTTTGAATAGATATGGCGGCAGATTCTTTTTGAATTGAGCCTGTCGACCTGGCTGATACAAAATCGTCCAGGATGATGTGCTTTATGACGGCTGCCTTAACAAGGATGATGCCTTAATCAGGATTTCTATTTTTGAACCGATCGTTCATGATGATATAAATATAGTCCCGTATGATGTTACCAAAAATAGTAAACTCTAGGGAACAGTCGGAAATTCTTCCAAGGTGTGTGAGTGCAAAGTTACTTAGCATTAGGAGCCACAGAAATTACAAAAGACTCAAGAAAGGAAAAAGGTACAAATTGACTCAGATCTAGTCTACCCAATCTTGAGCTGGTTCTAATAGAAGTCTGATCTTGTGGACCTGAAATGTGAGTAGATAAGGCAGTCGTAGAAAAATAAGAGTTTTTGCTATCATCAAAATCAGAAATCATAAAAATAGATCCGCAACAAAAACTACATTGCCCAGTAGCAGCAGCATGACCAGCATATGGCCTGGATTGCCAACCAGTTTAGCTCCCTTTACAATTACTTTCAACAGCCACCACCACCACCTCTACCTGATCAGGGTTCCTATATATATATATATATACTCCCTACTTGATCTAAATTTTTTAATAATATTATATGTCATCATCAAAAAGGTGGAGAATATTACAAATCTGAATCCAAATACTATAATTTTGATGATAACAAATATTATAATTTTCTTTACTAGTATTATTGGATATCTATTTTGTTTTCCTTGTTTACTAACCTTTTAGGTTCAAAAGACCACTTATAATGCAAATCAGCTCAAGATCGGGTAGATTAGGATAGACTATGTCTATAAATTAAATTTTAATGTACCTCTTATCTTTCTTAAGTCAAGTCATGTATCTGGTGGACCCCAAGCTAAGTAACCTTGCACACACACTTAGGGGGAGAATTTGTATTGTATATGAAGATTAACCTACTTCTCTTGACCTAATTATACAGAGTAATTCCATTCATCCTAGTTGAAAGGGATGTTTAGCACTAATCGTACAGGATGATCCTTCAATAATACTTTATGATCTGTTACATATAATTAAAATTAGGGCTTATTTTGAAGGCTCTCTATTTAAACTCTCTAATTTTCTTTGAGATAATCTTTTACTATGGAGTTGATCTAAGAGGGAGCTTAGAGAAGGAAAACGGAGAGCTTCAGAGAGAGAGAGAGAGAGATAGATCCTTGTGAGGGGGAGTTTACAAGGAAATCACAAAGGTTGCTCCAAGCAAGTTGTTCATTATTTTCCTTGAGTTGCTACATTAGTTTGTTGGTGCCTTTAGGGATATAATATTCAGTATTAGATCCAAGTTCTCTGCTTACTCTAGGAGGGAGTAAAAGGATTCTGAGGTTCTCTAACTACTATAGAAGGGAGTAAAATGATTCAAGGATCTCTGTCTCCTCGTGTCGGTGGAAAGATTTTGTAAACGACTCTCTGCCTTATTATGGGAGTAAATAGAGAGTTACTTTAACTTAGTGTAATACTTGGAGAGGGAGTCTCCAAGGAGTGGACATAGGTAAGATTTGATTAAACCACTATAAAATTCAATGTGTTCTTTCTTATTACTTTAATCAAAATTTATTTTTGCACTTTTTTGTGATTTGTTCTATGATTGAAATATCTAATTGTATTGTTATTATTATAATTATTTTTCTTTTACATCAAGAGTGATTATCTTGTTTGAAAATATTTAAAAAGATAAAAAAAGATTTTCTTTTTACCAAATTGATACACCTTAGATTTTGACATTTTTTTAAAAATCCTAATTTCCCCCCCCCCCCCCCCCAATCTTGGTTAGCCTTTGGCTAGTTCTTTAAGGTTTAACACCCCTCATAAACTTTAAGGATGCAACCCCTTAGGAATGGGCTAAGGCCACCTTGCATGGTCCTTAATCAACTGATTAAGATCTTTCTAGGTCTGTATTAGAGGGACTGAGGAAACTGTTAGCTGAACTATAGGGACTAAAGGAATTAATGGCTGGACTGAAGGAACTGTCGACATTAACTCAGGGACTTTAGAACTAAATTCTACTTTTTTATTCTTGTTATTAATCACTTAAGTGGTAGATATATGTTGCTTGAGGGAAGACTGTTGCAGATCTATTTTCATGGATTTATGAATTTGATGATAGCAAACACTCTTATTGCAAATACTCTTATTATGATTTTGATGATATGTTCTCTATGATTGCCTTATCTACTAACATTTCAGGTCCACACGATCAGACTGCAATTTGGAAATAGCTTAAGATTGGGTAGACTAGGTCTGAGTTAGTTTGTACCCTTTTTCCTTTCTTGAGTCTATTGTATGTGGTGTGTCTCCTGATGCTTTGTAACTTGGAAGATTCTCTTATTGTTCCCTAAAGTTTACTGTTTTTGATAACATCGTCCTGGACGATCGATTCAAAAGTAAAAACTCTGATTAGGGCATCCTCATTAAAGCAGCCATCATTATACAAAAATATTGTCTTGGATGATTTTGTATCGGCCAGGACGATAGGCTCAAAACAAAAAGAATTTGCCACCAGATCTATTTAGGAATTACTTATTTTTGGACATCATCCAGGACTATAAAATATTATCCAGGATAATCTAGGACAATTTTTCCTAAATTAATCTTGCATTTAAGGAAAGCAATTATGACTTGAGTGGACGATCAAATCATCCTGGATGATCGCAGGATCGTCCGGGTCGATACGCTGGATGATTGGACATGGACAGCTCTTTTTTAGGGCAATGTTTAGGACGATATTCCATGATTTGTACTGATCATCCAGGATGATATATTATCATCCTGGATGATATGAAAAAATTTCTTTTGATCGTCTCAAATCGTCCTGGCGGATTGGGCTTATTTTACACTGATCGTACAGGATGATATTAGTATTGTCCTGGATGATAAAGTTAGTAACTTGCAGTAATGAGCTCGTTTTGAGATCTTCTATTAAACCTATGACATGACAATTGGTAAGTGTCTTTGGCAGCCATTGTAGCTTCATTCTTTTGGGGGAAACTTGAAGAGAGAGCTTGAAAGGGAGTGAAGAAAGGGTGGAGTTTGAGAGAGGGAGAAGATCCTGTGAGAGGGGACTCAAGGGAGTGTGGAGGGGGTTCAACATGGTTGCTCCGAAAAGCTTGCACCTCAATACCGTCAAATTCAAGGCTTGTCTCGAGGGAAGTTCACCAAAGAAGAAGATCTCTTTGTTGTCAAAGGACCAGGCGACTTTGCCGCACTGAGGAGGTGGAAGTGATTTTATAAGGGCTTCTCCACCTAGCTGTGGGGGATAAAGGAGAAACACTTAGTTTAGTGCAATACTCAGAGGGTGCTTCTGAGGAGTGGACGTAGGTCAAGGTTTGACCGAACCACTATAAATCCGATGTGTTCATTCTTTATTACTTCCGTATTTAATTTTCGCATTTGGTTTTTATTATGGTGATATTGGTTTTGGTTTGTGTTTTTATTTAAAGATTCTTTTTTTTTTCAATTCACCTCTCTCTTTATTAGCCTTGGGCCAGTTCATAAGGGGCCTAACATTCCTAACAAACTTTCAAAGACTACAGTGACTTATCTAGCTATTCTTTCATTTCTTTAACCTGTAGCAAAATATCTATCACTTTTGCCTCCAAGTTTTTGATATGTCTATCATCATCTCTAGCTCTCACTTAATCATCTAAATCTTATTCAATAGTTATTGAGCCTTACTCCTTATTAGAACTATGTTTACTCATCTTAGTTTCCTTAATGGATCCCCTGGTATCAACCATTTAGACATCACTAATCTGTACATCCTTATCTATGTGCATGTCATCTAGCTCTGGGTTAAAGGTTTCTTTAGCCTCTTTCTTCTTCAAACTGTCATTAATTTCCCTTACTACCTCATTGAACATTCGGTCCCCTATTTCTTCAAGGTCGATGGGAAAGTAACCCTTATAATACATCATGTCATAGAACTCCTCATCTTATAACTTAGAAAAGATGGCTTACAGCTTAAGATCATAAGCTGTAGGAGGCTCCCATCAATTGCTCAAATTATTTACTGGTCTTCATCTTGAACCATGTCCTCCTCTTCAAGTGTCCCTAAGTTTATAATCAAAAGGGTGGCATCCTCTACTATGTGAGGGACATTTACCTTAAGAGATGATTAAGGAGCATGGAGGGGTGGTAGATCCCACATCATGCAAGGTAAAGCCTTCAGATCCATGGGTAGGGAGCTTGGGGACAATAGGTGGAATCTAGGAAAGGGTTTTTGGTACATCAACTGAAACATTGACTGAATCAACAACTGGATCATCGATTTAAGTGATAATTAGACTAGCAAGAATGAACAACTCTAGCTGTAATCTGTGATGTCTCAAGTGAAGGCTGAGGTGGCTCAACTGCAAGTGGAGGGACATCTACTTTGGTGATCTTCTTAGGGGGAAATATTTATTTTTTGGAGACTTAGGCCTCTTTCCCTTGACTTAAGCTTTCCCTTTGACTTTAGAATCCTCCTTGATTTTAATTACCACTAAGGAAAGATTTGGAGATTTTGGTAAAGGAATAGATGGCTTGCCAATAGAATGGTAGCCTCTCCCAAATATAGTAAGTACAATACCCTCCATTTTGGAGGAGGGAGGGCATGGCACCTAGTGGTAGCCATCAAATAACACAGAAGTTGCTGGCTATTGCACAAACTTCTTATTTCTCTGAATATGATGAGGAGTCAAATTCTTAGCATCAGATTTCTCCTCCTTCAGGATTTTATTCTCAAAGCGGTTGGAGATGACTCCTTTTAAGTGTTTGACATACTGCTCCTTTGTCTCTTTTGCTTGAGAAGAACATGCATGAATAATATTTCTTAACATCCTTGATCTTTGAAGTTGTTTTTCCTTAGGAGTCTTTTTGGTTGAGTATTCGAATGTGCATGGTGGGACACTAGCTATCTTAGCTACCCTCCCCTCCCCTACATTAACAACTAAGGGGTAGAAATGACTCCCTTGAATGAGTGGAGAGAAGGAAGGAATATATAGATCCTCAATAGCCTCTAGCTCTACCTGGCTTAAAGTTTTGACCTCAACACTTTTTCTTGACATGGTTATCTTCCTTGTAACCCTTCTCAAATAATTCTTCCTCTGTTTCTTAATGGTAAATGAGATCTCAAAACCTGACCCTTTCACTAAAATAAATTTTACTTCAGGGTCTCAGCTATGGCTTCTGACCCTCCTTCCTTCTTACTATGATTTAGAGGATTGGGCCTTGATCCCAACACCAATTCTAAAATGGGGTTGTCCACCACAACAACATTCAGGTTGATTAATTCTCGCCATTTAATGATAACTCAATAGTATTGGAACCCAAACCAAAATGAATTGTGTTGTTAACATTAGTCTCCTCACAGGTCAAACCTCTCTTAAAAGTAAAAGGCAACTTACTAGCTATTGAATTGAGTTCAAATTTTTAGAATTGAGAAAAGAAATAGAATTAGAAATTTTTGAAATTAAATTTAAAAATCATAATGGACCCTGTATTATGTCTCATATGCCGAGTTGTAGGATTTATAATCTGATATGTGATTGATAGAATGTAAAGGTTATTTATGACTTTCAGATAGATTCAAATTTTCAAAACATATATTATACTGTAAGGAAATGTTGTAGGGTAGTATATGATGGTGTAAATTTCAAATCAATAATGAAAAGATTTTGATTTTGAAAATAAAGATGAATTTTCTCTAAATTTTGAAACATAACAAATTGGATTTTCACCCAACCCGTTGGTTTACAAAATGGGGAGGAAAATTCAAGAGGGTTTGTTGCCTGACTCATTCCACTCCATAGATCAAGTAGAGGTGAAAGGTTAAGATTGGAAAATTAAAAGATTAAAGATCTTGGAAACAAGATCATCATGGTTCCTTACAATTTTAAAACTCCACATATTGAGTTATACTCAGTGATATAGGTTCATAAAATTGATAAGGATATTTTAAAAACTTAATTTGACACTATCTCCTTATTGATTAATCTGGTGTCAGAAGGTCAAAACCTGATTCTTAGGCAGAGATTTCATCTCCCTTTTTTACATGAATTTTGATGTTGGCTAAGCTTTCCTAGGGAAACAATGAGTAAAGGAGCCGACGAAAGGAAATGAGCTAAGACTACCAATGAAATAAAAAGTTTCCATTATTAAAGATGGAGAGAGAGAGAGAGAGAGAGAGAGAGAGAGAGAGAGAGAGAGAGAGGGAGGGAGGGAGAGAGAGAGAGAGAGAGAGAGAGAGAGAGAGAGAGAGAGAGAGAGATGTTGTCCCACAAGGCATGCCTTTTTTGGTTTTTTAAAAAAAGTTTTGCCTTGCAAGGTGAAAAATAAATCTAAATTAAGTTTCTTTGGGAGAATTGTGAATTATATTTAAATTTTAATTCTCAAGTCAAACGGACTATTAAAGATAATATACCACCTCAAATGGTGGAGATAAAATCTCTTAATAGGGTTAGACCCAGAATTATTGATTTTATCTTGAATGTCATAGCCTGATTTAAGGGAGAACCACATATAACCCCACAGAGTCTAAATGAAATTGAATCAAATATTGTACTACAGTAATCAAGAGAAAGGATCATTAATTTCAAATTCAAATTTATGTTAACATATAATATATCTCCCCAAAGAAAGAATATATCATATTTTTGTAATCATTCGATCATGACGATGACGATCATTATAAATTTGATTTCCTAAAAGAAATATTAATTGAATTTTAAAAGATTGACCTTGGTTCTAAATCTCTTATGAGCACAAGTCCTCGTAGTTAATTACATAGTAGTAAACTGGAATCTCTTATAAATACTATCGATAAAAATAATAGCAAAAATTTTGTTTGGAGATTCCAAGGAGTGGATATCAAAGAAGGTGAAATTGAAATTTAAAGTGGGATTGGAGCAAGATTAAGCACTGATTTTTTGGAGTTAAAAGAAGAAAGGTAGGAGACACTTTGGGATTCTGAAAAAATTTAGAAGTGTCCAAACCTAATCTAGGTATTGGGTTTTAAATTTTGGACTGAGAGAAAATTTAATTTGAGTTGA
Source organism: Dendrobium catenatum (assembly GCF_001605985.2). Taxonomy (NCBI): domain Eukaryota; kingdom Viridiplantae; phylum Streptophyta; class Magnoliopsida; order Asparagales; family Orchidaceae; genus Dendrobium; species Dendrobium catenatum. The sequence goes on from NW_021319918.1 coordinate 1,194,369, forward strand.
TTAGTTTATTAGAAAATTAGGATTATATTATCGAAGGTTGGGGTTTTATGAATCAAAACTTTCCCCGAATCCTAAATTTAAATTTGGACACTAGAACATAGTAGAATGAACTTAGCTAATAATGTGCAAAATCTTAACACCAACCTAGATTGGGGAGTCAGCTAACCTCCTAGTTAATTTTAAATCTATGAGTCTGATCTTTATGAAAGAGTAATGGGGATATTATTATTAAAGTTTTTGAGAATATAGACCAACAATTATAATAGATTCTAATTAGTCCCTTGACTTATATAGGGTGAAAATGCTTAAAATAAATGCAATTAAAATTTCATACTTATTTTAAAATTAATTTCTAATGCAAAGCATGCTGATTAACTCGATTAAATGCTTAAAATGAATATATAGCATTTTTTAAAAAATCTTTAAATTTATTTTTCCCTAGAGATCGCAGAACATGCATTTGATATATCTACACCCTCAAAGTCTAGGTGGTCTTCTAGAACCTGTAGGCAGGGAGGTGCTTAATAAGGAAGAAAAGGTAATAATATGCTTTATGCAGAATCCCAACAGTCCGATTTTTACTTCTTATATCATTAGAGTTTCTATGTTATCTAAAATTTTATTTAAATTTAGGTAGAAGAATATTATATGTGCCCTCACATTCCTTTGCGTATCAAGGCTAAAAAAATGACATACAATTGCCAAAAAAACTAGGAAAAGTAGGCAAAATCCTATACACAAATAGACTAAGTGGGATACTCTTCCACCTTCAGCTCTTTGATCTTTCTCTCTTTGGACTCCTTGGATTTGTCATACTTGGATACCTAAATAGAAAATAAAACTCTTCCCCTGAGGGGAGGTTATTCTTTCCATTTTGGGAAGTGAAGTGGTCCAAAATTGAGCTTCAAAATAGAAAAGGACTATCCCCCTAAGGGTATCCTTTCCTCTTAAGAATTTAATTTTTGACCTAAGTATCTAAACTCAAAGACTCTTTCACAACTCAATACTCTTAAATAAATTATATTGATATAAAAATGAAGATCTAGACTCTCCTGCAATGTTATCTTAAACATTTAAAAATAAAATTATATCCCAAGTAGCTATATAATAAAATTTAAATACTAAAAAAAACCAAGCTTGGCTGTCTTATTTATTTAGGGGTTAAACAGCTGAAGTACTCATAGTATTTATAATAATAATTATTTTTTAGCCCCCTTTTACTATTTGCATGAGTAGGGCCACCTATAAAAAACTCAGTGAACCACCTAATCATTCCTATTCTTAGAGTAATCTAATAATCAAACACATCAATTCAAGAGTGAAGTAAGAGTAAACAAACACATCAATTAGTTTTTAATCAAAACATGGATAGAAATATCAAAAAACCTGGCACACAACAGTTAAGTAAACACCAGCATAGCCTAGGCTAGAGTCAGATATCTTAACAAACCATCTAAAGTGTGTGCTAAAGGTCGTGTGGCTGGGGTAGATCTTAAGCTGGGTGGTTTGTTAAGGTTGTATAATGTTTGGGTTTGTTAAAGATTGAAGGAGATATTTATGCGTGAGTCTAAATATTAATATATTAAAATTTAATTTAAGATGTATTTTAATGATTGATTAATTAAGTGGATTTAATTAGTTAAATATTAAGGGATCAATGAAAATTTAATTAATTTTATTAGTTTAGATTAATTTATATTTTCATCAACCATTTCATAGCATTGAGCCACCAGGCTTGAGGAACAATGCCTTCTTAAGACACTTAGCCCTGCATCTCAGAGTAGTCCATCCTAAAAATATGGTTGATTTAGTTGGATTAAAGATTTTATTTTAGTTAAATAATTAAGAGTCACTTGATTTTAAATTTCTACACTCCATTGAATTCATTCATGGCATTTTCCACCAGGCTCGAGGAACCAAATATCCATAGGACATTTAGCCCCACACCCCATAGTAGTCCATCCTAAAAACTTCATCTTTGGAGTGTTTGTTGTATATTAAAGGGTTGGTTGTTTGGTTTTAATTAATCAAGTTATATTTTTTTTGGAATTTTAACAAATTATTAAATTTTGGAATTATCTAAAAATATTTATTTATAGTAAATAAGGGGCAAAAAGTTGACTTTTTAAATTAAAGTTAATTTTGAAAGTTTCAAATTTTTTTAAAAATATTAGACCTTAATATGAGTAATTAGACTATTAGTTTGCTACATTTAAAAAATTCTAAGAAATGTTATGAATTTTTAAAGTTTGGACTAAAATCTAAACACGGTTGACTAGAAAGTTGACTTTTTGACTTTGACTTAATTTTTGGAGGTTTGATATTATTATAAAATACTTTATTTTTATTAGAGTTGAATGGAGTTGAGTTTAATTAAATTGTTTTTTTTTAATTAATTATGGTTTTTCAAAGTTAGGGTATTTTTAGAATTTTTAAAATTGTTTAGTTCAAGGGAAAATTTAAATTTTGATTCAAATCAATCCCAAACCCCTTGAAATTACCCCCAAAGGCCATAAATAACTAAAGGAGGTGTTTCAAAGTGCTTAGGAGTTTTTTGAATTTTTTAATAATTTTATATTTTTAATATTAATTAAATTAGTTAAATTTTTATTTTTTAAAAAATTAAATTAAACTTAAATATGATGTTATGTCAAAGAGCTTTTAATTTCATTGAGTTAGAGTTTGAATTTTGGTTAATTAGAGGTCTTATTTATATTTTTTGGATTTAGAATGGATTTATTAGATTTTTTAAAAGTTTGTAATGCTTAATTAAAGGACTAATCAATTAGATATGTTAATGATTTTTGAAATCAGTGAAAAATTTTTTATGGGTTGGAGATGTCATTAAGTTTAAATGTTCATGTTTTAAACTATTGGACAAATATTTTAATTTCTAAAATTAATGTAAGTTGTCTAAAAGGGTCCTTAATTTTTGTCCTTATGGTGTCACTAAATTAGATAAATTTGAATCAATATCACTAACCATTAGATAAGTATATTAACATATAAAAAAAATAAAAATAATAAAAAAAAAAAGAAAAAAAAATACAGCACATAAAGATAAGAAGAATGCCTCAAGGCAAACCATGTCTTAATTAGAATATGTATAAATCAAGACCTGTGAAGTACTTAAAGAACACATCCAACTAGCACCCACACACAAGAACTAAGAAAAACTAAAGT
>NW_021319918.1:1197651-1265409 GCF_001605985.2 Dendrobium catenatum
TATTTAAAGAAATTATTTTAAATTAAATTAAATTTAAAAATAGAAATATCTTACAAATTATTATCAAAATTTAAAATATATTTTAAAATTAAATTTTAAATTTTATAACATATTTTGATCATATTTAATTAAATATTAATTTAAAATACTTAATTTTTAATATTTAAATTAATTTAAAATTATTACAATATTTCTAATTAATATTAATTTTAAATCAAATTATTTAATTTTCTTAAAATTTTGATATATAATTCATAATTTTATAATTTAAAATTAATTTTTAATAATTTTAAAATGAATTTGGACTTAAAAAATAATTTAAACTTAATTAAAATTCAGCTTAACTTAAATGGCGACAGGCGCCATGTTTGGCATTATCGGATTCAGCATCATAAACCACGACCAATCATTATCCATCGATGAAATTATTCGCAGTGATTATGCCATTGGCAATCATTGCGTATCATCAAAACTGCGGATGCAGTTTCACTTATCCAACTCAGCTTGATCGCGGAATCGTATGATTGAGTGTAGTTTGAGATGAATGGCAGAGATCAATCAAGACAAAGATCTCTATAATGATCTGATCTCTAGATTTAGAGAAACTGCAACATGGCTCAATCTAAACCATTGATAAAAAGATCAATAGCCTGGATACTATGAAATTAATGTATGTAGTTTATACCAACTGATGCTTTGCTATTCTGAATAAAGGGCTTAGATGAAACCGAACAATAAGGTCAATCGTAGAATCAAACGTGCAACTAGCTAATACGGCAGAATGTTAAAATATTAATCATTGATCAAGAAATTTATTGAGATTATTGAGATTTTTGCAACTTAGTTTTTTGATTGTTGAGATTCTTGCAACATATATATTTTTGATGATTCCAAATATTATTGTTTTAATTATAGTTTATATTAACATATTTTGGATGTATTGCTTTTATTGTTTATGTGTACTAACAATTTAGGTAAATCATATTCCTGATTGTTGAAGACTTCAAATCAGATTAGATTAGGGTTCATTATAAATGGAGTATGTAGTTTTCATTTTATTGAGTCTAAGAGAGTGATTGCAATTGAGTAACTGTGCACACACACACTGAGGGAGTGTTTCAAATTTGTAATTTTTTATACTAATCATAATGTATGAATTCATTTTATATGGGACAATTTGTTCAATTATTTATTCGTATGAGTAGTTAAACAAACTTCAAAAAGAAAATTTTTCTTAATTGATCGTGCAAATGACATCCAGAGTACAAATTGAACGGGTCCCTTTTCATCCTAAAGAATTCAAATCTTTTTCTTTGTTTGTATAGATGATGTCCATAGTATGAATTGGACGGGTCCTTTTTTGTCCTGACAAACGATAATTTTTTCTAAACAGATCGTGTTGTACGATATCTTTTTTTATAGAAAATGTCTAGAGTATGAATTTTATGGGTCCATTTTCATCCCGACGAATGCCAAATAGTTTTCTGAACGGATCATACTGTTTGATGCCTTGTTCATACAGATGACGTCTAGAGTACAAAAATGTAGGAAAGCTTTTCATCCTGATGAATCAGAAAAATTTTCTTACAGTTCGTACAGTACGAACATGGTTCATACTGAATGATTATCATGTACAAAAAAATTTCGTACAGCTTATACACAACATTTTTAAACTATTCATATATACGAAGTATGATCATATTATATGATCATACATGCTCGAATAGTAATTTTTTAGTTTTATAGATAGTTTTTTGTGTCTTTTATATAAAAAGTCCATTAAAATGGAAGTAAAAAGAGTTGTTCTTCATGATTTTTCAAGAGAAAGTGAAAGAGTATTTGTGGGAGAGTGTTTGAGAGAGAGTTCTTGCAAGTGGAGTGTGAAGGGATCACAAGGTTACTCAAAGGTAAGAATTTCTTTTTATTTTTGGTTACTACTCTTCATTTCTTGTTTCTAGTTGCTCCAGAGAAGATCTTTGAAGAATATCCAGTTACCATCGACATTTAGAGAGTGTGAAAGGATACTGGTTCTCTGTCAAACTTGGAAGGTGTAAAAAGATTACAGTTCTTTGTCGATACCTGGAGGGTGTGAAAGGATGATTGTTCTCTACCGACACTTGGAGGGTGTGAAAGGATGATGATTCTATACCGCACCGGGGATTGGTGGAAGAGAGAAAAATTGTAAAGGCTTCTCCACCTTACTATAGGGGAAAAAGGAGAGTCACTTTGGTAATAGTGCAATACCTGAAGAGGGAGTCTTCAGGGAGTGGATGTAGGTCTTTTTGAACCGAACCACTATAAATTATTATGTTCATTTTATTTCCATATTTTTATTTTTCAACATTTTATTGTTTGTGGTTGAAAAATTAATTTTACAAAAAATATAAAAATTAGTTTTTCTTGATTACCAAGAGAATTTTTAAAATACCAATTTTGTCTTAACAAGTGGTATCAGAGCTTTATTTCAAAAATATAAGTTTAGACTACTTTTTAAAAATAATAATGGATACTTTTGGAATCTAAAGCACACATGAAGGGTATTAAATCACTAAACCTCTGTTATTTGATAATATCCCTTTTGATTTTTGGAAAACACGTATATATGCTTTTCTTCAATTGCTTGACTATTGCATATGGATTTTAGTTCAAGAAGGGTATACTAGGCCAACTAGACTTTTAGATAGCATTAGAGTTGAAACACCTTTTGTTGACTAGACTATAGAAGAATGTGACTTAACACAATTAAACACAAAAGATTTATATAGTTTCTTTTATGCACTTAAGTCTGAAGATTACATGCCGGTTTCTACTTGTAAAAGTGGAAAAGTCATTTGGGATAGGCTTTGTATTACATATGAAGGGACTAATGAAGTAATGTAATCTAGATTAAATATCCTATTACATGATTATGAATTATTTTGTATGAAACCAAATGTATCCATATTTGACATGTACATAAGATTCACTCAAATAGTCACTTCTTTGTATAAATTAGGTAGTGAACTAACGAATGCTGAAATGGTTAATAAAATACTTTATTGTTTTCCTAAGGCTTATGATGCTAAAATAACTATTATTACAGATTCAAAGGATTTAAATGTATTTTCTATTGACAATCTTCTTGGATCACTAATTTCTTACGAGCAAGGAGTGACTCAAAGATAGATTGATGTAGGAGAAAAGTGAAAGGATAGGAACATATCCATGAAAGTGGATGACTCGGAGAGTGATCAATCATAACATGAGGATGAGGATGACATTGCCTTGATGATCAGACAATTTAGGAGTTTTTTAAAGAGGAAGCAAATGAGACGCCAATAGTGGAATAGAGGTAAGTTCCATAAAAATGTTAAGGCTTTTAATAATATAATTTGATATGAATGAAGGAAACCTGGACATGTCAAATCAGATTGCCCCAATCTTAAAGCCACTCCTATCAAGGAGAAGGTGGAGGAGAAGGTGAATGTGAGAAAGGACAAGAAGAAATTTCAGCAAGTATTTTGGGCGGATTCAACATCAGATTCATCAGAAATGGAAAAGGAAGAATAACTCACCAATCTATGCTTAAAGACTGATAATATTGATCATTCAGATCAAGAAGAGGTATGTGACTTAAGTTATAATAAATTATTAGAAGTTTCTGAAAGAATTCATAGAACATATAAAAAACTCAAGAAAATGCATGCTAAGTTGAATTTGGAATTTTTAGAATTACAGAAAGAGCATGAAATCCTTAAGAAAGATCATGCATAGATTGATAACAACCACATGAGCTTATTGGATGAATTTGATGGTTTGAATAAACAAAATGAGTTATTAAATTCATACTACACTGAATTAGAGAAAGAATTTAAAAATTTTAAGGACGAATCTAAAAGTAAAGAGCACTATTTAAAATATGATATTAATGTATTAGAAGATGTTAACTCATTTCTTAAGGTGAAAATGAAATCTCTCGAGGAAAATAAGACACCCCCTGCACTTGAAGAATTTATATATCCTATTTTAAAGTAAAAAATCATAAAACCTAGGAAGAGATAGATTTATTTTCAGAGATTGAAAAATCCTTTTCCTAGAGTTAAGTATTTTACTTGTAGGATGATTGGGCATATTTTACACACTTGTATTTTATATAGCAAAACACATTTAATGTGGAGACCAAATATGCATAAAATAAGTCATATCATACATGCATCAAGTTAAAATTTGCCAAGAGGAGAACCCAAACTTATTTGGGTTCCAAATACTAACATTTGATTATTATGTAGTGACACTCTCATACAAGACGTCGTGAGAGCATTTGGTATATGGACAATAGTTGCTCAAAGTATATGATTGGAGACACTATATAATTTATATCGCTGGAATCTAGGAATGGAGGCAAGATTACACTGGGAGATAATCTCACTAGAAAAGTGGTAGGCACATATATGATCGACAATTTGAACAATTTTTTAATTGAAAATTTGTTACTTGTAGAAGGCTTAAAACATAATCTCCTGAGTATTAGTCAGCTTTGTGATAAATGATACATTATTAAATTTTTTATCACTAGCTGCATATTAAGCTAAAATGGAATTGATGTACTACTTTGAAATAGGGTAAATAATATTTATATGCTAGATTTAAAGTGTATTGAATCTCCTAATGAATTTATTTAAAAATAATTTCTAATGAATCATGGTTATGGTATAGGAGGCTTTGTTATGCTAGTATGAAAAACCTTAGAAACATTACCCAAAAAGAATTTATTAGAGGTATACCAAAACTAAACTTTATTAAGGACACCTTTGTGATGCATGTTTACTAGGAAAATAGGTGAAATCCTGATTTCATTCCACTAAGGATCTTAGGACTAGCAATCTATTGGAAGTAATTCATATGAATATTTTTGAACCGGTTAGCACTGTAAGTCTAGGAGGGAAGGTATACAAATTTGTGATTGTTAATGATTTTTTGAGATTCACATGGGTTAAATTTTTATTTCATAAGAGTGAATCATTTGAAGAATTTAGAGATTTTTTTCGACTTAGATTAAGAGGAAACTATGATATGAAATTTTAACAATTCAAAGTGATCACGGAGGTGAATTTAAAAATAAAAAAAAAATTATGGATTTTTGTAAAGAAAATGGAAATGATCACAATTTTTCTACACTTAGGACCCCTCAGTAAAATGGTGTAGTAAAAAAAAGAATAAAACATTAATTGAAGTCGCTAGAGCCATGTTGCCAGAATATTCACTTCATAAATATTTATGGGCTGAAGTGGTTAATACTGCTTGTTACATTCTAAATAGGGTGAATATTATATAAAAACTGAATAAAATACCCTATGAGCTTCTTAAGGAAAGAACACCTAATTCATAACATTTGCATATTTTTGGATGTAAGGTGTTCAAACATAATAATGAAAAAATTTCTTTAAGATAATTTGATCCAAAATCAGATGAAAGAATTTTTCTTGAATACTTTAATATTGAAAAATCATATAGTGTTTAACAAAAGAACTTTGGTACTTGAGGAGATCACATATGTTATATTTGATAAATCTAAAATTTTGGAAGAATCAAATTTGGAAGAGGATCATTTAGAAAATAACTCCCAAGGGATTGAAAAGATAAATTTGAAAGAAAATTTAAAGAAAGAAAATCATTTGCCTAGAGAATTGAAATTTTCTAAAACTCACCCTAAGGAGATGATTCTAGGTGAACCTAGTGAGGGTGTTATGACTAGGCATGGACTTTGCAAAGAGGTTAACCATTCTGCTTTTATTTTTATGATTGAACCCACAAATGTTAATCAAACACTTTCAGATGAATTTTCGATTTTGGCAATGCAAGAAGAGTTAAATCAGTTTGTAAGGAATGATATTTAGGAATTGATTGTTAAGGCCAAAGGATCAAAGTGTAGTTAGAATTAAGTGGGTATTTAAAAACAAAATGAATGACTCAAAAGTTGTTGTTAGAAATAAGACCAGATTGGTAGCTAAGGGGTATAATTAAATTAAAGGAATTAATTTAAGGAGACTTTTTCCCCTGTAGCAAGAATTGAAGCAATTAGGATTTTGTTAGCCTTTACCTTTTTTAGAGGATTTAAATTATTTCATATGGATATTAAAAGTGCCTTTTTGAATGGGGTGATACAAGAGGATATTTATGTTGAACAACCTCCAAGGTTTAAAAATTCTAAATTCCCTAATCATGTGTATAAATTAAAAAAGACATTATATAGATTGAAACAGGCACCTAGGGCTTGGTATGAGAGGTTAAGCACTATCTTATTAGAGATATCTTTGTAAAAAGAAGTGTGGACACCACACTCTTTTTGAAGAAATAAGGAGATGATATATTCATTGTACAGATATGTATTGATGATATCATTTTTGGATCTACAAATAAAAATATTTGTGATGATTTTTCTAAAATAATGAGTAGTAAATTTGAGATGAGTTTAATGGAAGATCTAAGTTATTTTCTTGATTTTAGCATTAAGAAAATTAAGAATGGAACATTTCTTGATCAGTTAAAGTATATTAAGGACATCCTCAAGAAGTATGAAATGAACAATGCTAAACCAAGTAAGTATACCAATGAGTTCCTCAGTTAAGTTGGATAAGGACCCAAAGAGAAAATCTATTGATCAAAAGAAATTTAGAGGTATAATTGACTCATGTCTTTATTTGACTGTTAGTAGACTAGATATAATGTTTAGTGTTTGTTTATGTGTTAGGTTTCAAATTGATCCAAAAAGAATCATATTTGATAGTAGTAAAAATGATTTTAAGATATCTTTTAGGAACTCAAAACTTAGAAATTTGATATCCTAAGTACATCTCTTAATTTGAAATTATGGGATATTCTGATTTAGACTTTGCAAGTTATAGGGTTGTTCGAAATAGTACTTCATGAACTTGTCAATTCATAGGAAATTCATTAGTATCTTGCTCGTGTAGAAAACAAAATTCTATAGCCCTATCTACTACTGAAGATGAATACATTGCCTTAGTAAGTTGTGTGGTATAAGTTCTTTGGTTAAAATGACAGTTGATTAATTTAGGATTTATAATAGGCAAAATTCCAATTTATTGTGATAACACTAGTGCCATTATAATTCAAAAAATCCTATTCAACATTCTAGAACCAAACATATAGACATAAGATATCATTTCATTAGGGATCATGTAAACAAAGGAGAAATTGAATTGAATCATGCTTCTACTGAAAATTAACTTCCAGATATTTTTACAAAACTACTAGCCTTTGATACCTTTAGCACCTTAAGAATAACATTAGGTGTGATTGATCTTAATGCTTAGATAACATTTTTTATAAATTTGATATGTTTGTTATGTGTGTTTGATTTTGTTTTTGTTTTTGTTTGTGAGTGTTTTAATTTTGGTTTTAGTTTTATGAGTTTTTTTAGTTTTGACATTTATCACTTGTGTAAGGATGACCAATTTTTGAGAAATTTTTCTAGTTTTCATTTTCTAAGTGTTTTGTTCGTATTATACTAAATGTTTTCGTAACGTACGAATTTATATAATTTCTTTGATTGGTCTTGGGTTTGAATGCAAAATTTTTAGATCTTTCTAAATTTTCATATTGTACGATGAGGTCATCGTACGCATTATATGTATAAATTTATCTGTACGCATGTGGACGGTTATCCGGTTAGAGTCAGTTATTATAACTGATAGTTTGTATGACATCCTCTTTCATTTGTACAATCTAGGTGTCATTTTTTGTGCGGTGCGAACCTAACCATCATTAAAATAATCTTAAGAAGTTGATCATCACATACGAACACCTGTCGTTTGTACGATCGTATGGTAAAAAAGTCTATACGAAAGGATGCCTCATAAATTGTATTTAAGAAAAGTCATTTCATTTTGGATGTTATCATACGTACATACAAATTTTATTTGGTCCCATTCGATCTCAAGATTGTACGTATGAAGCCAATTTCATACTGAATGATCGATCATTTTTCTTTAAATTGAAGAGCCATTGAAATCATTTTCATTCACTTTCAAACCCTTCTTGAATCCTTCTAGAGGCTTTTACCTAGGAATGGAAAGCGCTCTCGAGTTACTAAGGGATAATCATCTAGAGGTGGGGATGAAAACTTTTTGTCAAGGGATAACAAGGATGCTTTCTATAGGTATATAACTGCCAAAATCACTCCTTCTAGACTCCTCATCCAAGATGAAGTCTATTTTCTATCATGCCTCTTTTTGCTTCAACTCAATTCTCTTTCATTTTAACCTTAATATATGCCTACCATAGAGAGACCTTTCACTATTTCCTAGCAAGCATGAGGTTCAGTTAGGATGAAACTAGGATAACCTCTTTTGTCAAAAAATAGCGTGTAGAAATTATAAAGGAAGATATAGGAACTTTTCTTCACATAAGGACTTGTGGCACTAGAGCACACACCTTGACCTCTAAACCTGATTATGACTAGTTTGAGATCAATAAAACTCTTAGAGGTGTAACTCAAGTATGTCACTTAGTGAGAGTCTATACATTGAACCAAAATCCTAGGTTCATCCAGTATATATTAAGAACTTCAATCATTCCTAAGGTTGGTGATTGGATAAATATGACTCCTCTTTTGTTCTTGTTGACCCTATTTTTCCCCAAACCCTTGGGTCAAAGGGTTGACTTGGTCAAATTGACTAAGCCAGGACCCAAGACCCCTCCCATCCAATTCAGTTGGTCAAACCAGGTCTGTTGAACCTAGACCCAGGCTCTAGGTCAACCTGGGTTGACCCAAATTGACCCGAACCCCTTCTACTTGGTTTCAAATAAAATCCAAAGCCCCTTGGACTCAATTCTCTCCTCCACTAGACTCAATGGGTCAGACCCAACCCATTGGGCCTAGACCTGTGCCCAATCAACCTAGTTGACCCATTAAGCATTATTGGGTCAATGCAAGTTCTAAATCAATTCAATCCTTCCTTTGACTTAAACACCCACTCCCTTGGACCTATTTGACTAGGTTGAAAAGGTCAACCATTGAATTGGTCAACCCAAGTCTTAAATATGTCAAATTGACCTATTTAGGCCCATTTAAAACTATTTCATGCATTCAAACCTTTCCAAATCATCCCTAGACTCAAGCCACAACCAGGGAGGGGTAATTCAACTCCTAATCAACCCTAGATTAGATCTAGACCGTCCCACTTGAGTCCAAGGCTTTAAATAGAGAGGTTTGGGCATCTTTAGGAGCTATCTAGAAATTTCTCTCTTCTTAGCTTCCCTAAGCCTAAGAACTTTCATTTGAGACCTCTTTTGACTTTCTCACATCTTCCCCAAGCAAATCCCGACCGTTCCAAGTCATCGCCCGGTGATCCTCCTGCGAACCAAAGGTAAAAAGCTTCCTAGATGAATTCATTTTATTTCGAGGCATATCAAAGCTTGACTTCAACTAGGAAATTATATGAGGATAGTCTACAAGCTCAACCTTGCAAAGAAATCAAAGATCCAGCGGTGAAATTCTTTAAAAACCCTTAACTTAGGTTACTACACTTAGTGATAATTAACTTTCTATTTAGCAAGTTTCAGGAAAAACCATGCATTTCCCATGGGTGCTCTTCATGAGTAGAGCATATGTTTTAAATTTCATTGCGTTTGGTTGAGTCGTTCGAGAGAACGAACCAAAAAATGCTATTAGGGTTTGGGTTACACATGCGTATGCTGGGGAAAGATCAGAACCGTTAATCTGTCAATCAATGGCCATGATCTAGTTATTCTATGGTTTGGATCGACTACGGATCCCAATCCTGTAGTCCTGCTCATCATTCGACACGATCTAGATCGTCCAACCCAAACCGCAGATGATCGGACAGTCCCGCGAGCGCGCCTACGAGTTTAACTAGGACGGTGATGATTTTCGCATTGTGGTAATCATTGCCAATGATTACATGGCGATGCAATCATTGGCAATGATTTCCATATCGATTCCGCGGATCCTGGATTTAGTGAGAGCACACCACGTGGCTGACCGCCACTGCCTTTTCAATTAAATTATTTTTGTAATTATTTTTTAATTCAAAAGAATTCTAAAATTAATTTAATTTTTTTTAGTTTAAAAAATTACATATTTTATATTAAAAATTTTAAAAAAATGCCCTCGTTATTTTAAAATTAAAATTATTTTTTAATATTATATATATTTTAAATTATTATTTAAATAATTATAATTATTATTTTATTATTATTATTATTATTATTTTGTTATTATTTATTTAATTATTTGTACTATTTAATTATTATTTAATTAAAACTTTTTTTAATATTTTGGAAAATTATTTTGAATTATTTTTACGTCCTCATTTAGGTGACTAGTGGATCTATCATATAGTTATGTATGCCTATACATCGAACTATTTTTAAGCGCACTTAGTCATTATTCATGAACTATTTTTAAGCGCATTCATGGAATTTTAAACATTGGTTATATTCATGAATATCATTCATTGGGGTGTGTGGGGGGGGGGTTGATTATTGAATGATTGAGCTCCAATCATTCACTAATCACACTGTTAAGCTCACTTAGTCATTATTTCATCATATTTTGCATGAATATAACTCACAAGCACTTAGCTTAGGCCCTCCTAGATCTTAGGATTTGTGTGTTTACTATTTTTTATGTATTTTATTTATGTTACCTCAAGGGTTAGTTCCAAACTTTGATTTTAAACCTATTTAATGTAGCGACACCCTAAGGACAATAATTAGGACCCATCTAGCAAACTTAGAAAAATTTTAGGAGCTAGGATAGAACCCCAATTAATATTAAACTCTTAAAATTTAGACTTAGTAACATCCTAAATCTCTCAAAATTTTCTAGGAATTTTTAGGAACCTTTAGATCACTTAATTAACAAACCCTAATTTACCCATTAATTAGGCACCAATAATTCCAAAAAATTATAATAAATCTATTTTAACTCAAACAATTAACCATAATACCTAAAACTATTCATAATTTAGCCCTTAAACTTAGATAATTAGGGCCCCTTAATTTGATGTTAATTATAGCCTTAATTTAATTTTAATTAAAAATTACCTTTTTTGCTTAATTAAAAATTATTAAAAATTCTAAAATTTCCTCAAACACTTGGGAACACCTTTTTAGGTCAATCCTTACCTTTGGGGTTGATTCTAATCAATTTGGAGTTGATTTGGATCAAAATTATAAAATTACCCCTAATTAAGCAATTTTAATAATTCTCCTTAATTTCCCTGAAACTTCTAAAATTCATATCTTGGCCTAAAAATTCAAAATACAGCAAACTCAAAGCTTAATTACTCCTTTTAAGACTTAATATTTAATTTAAATATTAAAACTCCCAAACATAGTCCATTTCCAATAGTAACTTTTTTTACTCTCTTAGCCTAGCACATAGAAGGACCTGAGACCTTCCAAAATTAGTTAATATAACTTAAAAATTCTAAGACTACTACCCTAATCATTAAAATGGATCAAAAAACTGAAATTAACTAAAATGAATCCTAATTCATTAATATTTAAACTTTAATTAAAGTAGCCCCTTTTTAGCCTTCAACAAATCTGAACTTTATGCAACTTGAATTAACTACCCCACATAGAACTTATCCAAAGCCACACTAGCCTACTACACACATATAGGTTTGCTACACACCGGTGTTTACTTTTTTTGCTTTCTGTGTTGTGATGCTTTATGTATGGCACGAGTGCTGATTGATTGCCCTTGCTTATTGTGATTGATGTGATGCTTATTTTATTATTATAATTTTTATGCTTTATTTATGATTAATGTGTATGTTATACTGCCCATGGGCTAGGGCTACTTTTATACTAAGCTAATCTTATGTATGTGGTCACGCTCATGCAGCACTATATAAAATGGGGCATAATCATAATGCTTTAAAACTAACGTTGTTTTCTATAGATGCTCCAAAGACTACTTAGCCCCCTTTAAAATTAAAAGAGCATGGCTAAGTGTGTTTATTTTTTACATATAAACTGCATGGGATGTTATAATTGCTTGAGACTTTTATATTAGGATAACCATACATAAGTTTGAGTATAGATTTTCTTTTTCAAATATAATGTAATTTGTGTGTACACTGAGTTGTGAAAGTCTTTAAAAATCTAGAATTTCAAATACTCGGTACCAAAAGAGAATAAGAAAGGCCTCTTCTTAAGAAATTTCTTAATCATTTGGGTACCCTTCTGGAAGATGAACCACACGAAGCCCAAATGAGACAATACAAAGAGAGATGATCTAGAGAAAGATGATCCACTCAAACATGGAGACTTAAAGATGAAATGCTTGGCTTTTAAGACTTATGTCGTTCATTACGATTAGAATCCAAGATGTTGTCGGTGGGGCCTGGAAACCATTACTTTTATGCAGACCCTGGGTCACGAAACTTGCTTTAGACTTTCTTTACTTTACTCTGGGATGATTTATATTTATGTGTTTATATTGATTGCACATTAAAAATTACATACTCTTCTAGGTTTTTTTTACATGTGTTTGGCTTGATTTGTGCTAGGCTCTCTAGGATAAAGAAAAAAATATTTTCTACTCGTAATCAAAATTCTAAAATTTTAAGAATTAAATAATATAAAAACTTAATGAGCTAGGAAACTGCCTAAATCATCCGGGGTTTCATGCATATTAATGCATCTCTCTTTCTCCTTGTTATAAGACACTTTAACACCTGTGGGTAGAGTCCGGATAATCTAACCTATGAGGATGAGGTGCTAGACCACGAAAAGTCTAATCTCTTCTAAAAATTATTTTCTATAAGCCTGCTTTAAAATATGAAGCATTCATAATTTGAAAAACCTTTTAACTAGCATGTATTATATTAAAAACAAATTTAATTAAAATTTAATTGTATTAGCTCTAGAAGCATTCACCCTACATAAGTTGAGGACAAATTAGGAAACTTTCTAGATGTCAGCCCTATTTTTAAAAAACTAAACTACCTACCTATCTTTCATAAAGACTAGACAACATGGATTTTATGTGCTTAGGTGGTTAGCTAGCATCCCTTATCATGTAGGGTATAAACCCTGGTGTATTAGCTAGGACACGGGTGTCAGTGTTGGGTAGAACACTAAATCCACCTTATATTTAAGATTCAATGCTACTACATTTGGGTCTCATAGTAGTGCAAAATGGTGGGTAAGTTCCTCTTCTTCAGGGACTATAAATCTTGCCTATCCACGTCACATGGATGACGCCACCTTCATATTTTATATCTATATATTTTGAGTTTATATTTCTCTTTCTATTCTCACTGCCTTAGTCCCTCTGGATGATGAGATGAATCGTGCATGTTGACTAAGCCATTTGAATCCTTTCTTTTGATTTGAGTAGGAACTTCCTAGTCCCCCTTTGTATGCCAATCCCTTATCTAGGAAGAATAATGTTGGATCCTTGATTCAGGGTTTTATCAGGGCTTGCACCCATGGAAAATAGAACTCCTCCATCAAATAATCCCCACTCAAGCTGATGTATCGAGTAGGGAAAGCCATTATTTTGATCATGTTATATATATTACCACTCATCAGGGTGTATTTTTTAGAGCCGCTATCCTTAATAGTTAGTCGTATGTGCGATCTAATATGCCCTTCCATTATCCCACTTAGGAAGAGCGGGGAGGCCTGCGATCACTTTTATCCCTCAGGGTGGTGTGGTCGTATACCCCTATACACTCGATAGCTACGATGGTGCCCTTTTGGAGGTCCACAATTCACTATTACATACTTTATCATGATCAAATAACCTATTGATGAGGCCCAACTCATCTATGATTGCATTCATAACCTTTCTAAAATTTGGCTTCTTCATCATAAGAGGAAGAAAAATATTGCTCTAGGACACTTAGTGACATACATTTTAAATAAGAAGTACCACATTATTCATCCTGATCCTCCCACTGATATGCCAATCTTTTTTACCGATGCTTTTTTTTATCTCTATTTGGGAGAAATGTGAGTTCTAATGAGGATACTAAGGGAGAAGGGGAAGAACCTACACTAGCTCAAGGACTAGAACATAATTACTTTCAGTAAATGGTCCAATGATTTGATCAGATGGAGACTCATTTTGATCAACACTTTGATCAAATTCAGAGTCATCTAAACCAGCAGGATGCAAGGTATGAATAAGATATGGGGTGGATCTGAGGTCAATTTGACTTGGTGAACATAAAAGTAGCTATGATGAATAGCGATTTTTTAGTGTAGAATCAGCCACCTCCTCCAATTAGGGCCCCTTTTAGTTTTAGTTGTACCTCTCTAAAGTTGTTTCTTTCAGATTTTTGCTTGTGATGTGATGTTATATTTTTCTTTCAGTTTATGTTAGTTGTGCTTGTTGTTAGTTGTTATGTTTTTTTGTTGTGAAGATTATGCATGTTATTTTAGAGTATTTTCACTTGATATCATTGTAATGATATTTTTAAAAATCCTTTTCATATTAATGAAAAAATGACATGTTTTACGAATTTGCTTTTTTTTTTTTTAATGTGAGTTTGCCTATATGAAAAACCTTTTGTAATTGATCAAAATTGTGTTATAAACTAACTTGCACTACAAAATTAATTTCATTATGAAATCTAATTTTTCAAAATTTTAAATTAACTTATAACTCAATTAAGTTAAGCATATCAAATTCATATTCTTTTTATGTAAACATACTTTGAATATTATTATTGCAATTTGATGTCTTATTATTATTATTATTTCTTTTTCAATATAATTATTTTTGTTATTAGAGAAGTTTGATTTTTAGATTATTAATTCTGTAAAAGACCAAATAAAAAAATAGAGTATATAAAAAATAAATGTATAGTGTGTACAAAAATTGAAAGAATGCAATAGTTCATAAAATAAAAAGAGACACAAAATTAGTCCAAATAGAAAAAGATACACAAATGTTTCATAAATATTTGAAAAGATACGCAATGTCGCCAATTGAATTGCTTATGTTCTTTCCTCTATCTTTTAATCTTTAATTCAAATCAATCTAATTTTCAATTTTATTATATATTGAAAATTGAAATTAACTAATCTTCATTTTTGCACTTTTTCAATAATCATCCGTATCTAATTATCTAGAATGCTTCATGATCTTGATTAACTTTTCTTATCTAAGTTATTCTTTAATTTAAAATTTTTGAATCTTTCTTTTCATCTTATGTAATTAACTTTGTTATTGCAACTATATTACAAACACTTTCAAGATCAATTCTTTTGGTTTCTCATTTGTCATCTTTCATTACAATTTTTTTTCTTCCCTTTTGTTATTGTCAAAAGGGAGAGTAATTATATTATTTGTTTTTGGATTTTGTTGTTTGTGTTTATATGTTTTTGTTTTAAAAATTAAAAATTAAAAAAATTGTGCGCTCTTCATGGAATATCCCTATATTCAAAGGTTCATTCTTTTAGGTGGAGCTAAGAAGAAATTTAGGGTATAAATGTTAAC
This sequence comes from Dendrobium catenatum, assembly GCF_001605985.2. Lineage (NCBI taxonomy): Eukaryota > Viridiplantae > Streptophyta > Magnoliopsida > Asparagales > Orchidaceae > Dendrobium > Dendrobium catenatum. Next base: position 1,213,142 of record NW_021319918.1, read on the forward strand.
TTAAACAATAATTATTTTACCATAAAAAAAATGGTGAGATTGTTGCAACTTAGTTTTTTGATTGTTGAGATTCTTACGACATGTATGTTTTTTTATGATTCCAAGTATTATTATTTTAATTATAGTTTCTCCTAACATATTTTGGATGTATTGCTTTTATTATTTGTGTGTACTAATATTTCAAGAAAATCATAGTTTAGATTGTTGAAGACTTCAAATAAGATTAGATTAGAAATCAATATAAATGAAGTCTGTATTTTTTATTTTATTGAGTCTGAGATTGTGCGATTGTAATTGAGTAACTATACACACACTAGGGAATTGTTTAAAATTTGTAATTTTTTAAACTGATCGTATTATACAAATTCATTTTATATGGGATGATTTATTTAATTATTTCCTCCTACAATCAATTAAATGAACTATAGAAAGAAATTGTTTCTAAGTACTGATCGTACTGTACGAAGGGTTCTTCGTATAAACGACGTCTAGAGTACGAATTTGATAGGTCCCTTTTCATCCTGATGAATAATAATTTTTTTTGAACAGATCATACTATATGATACCTTATTATATAGATGACATCTAAAGTACAAATTTGATGAGTCCTGTTTTATGCCGACGAATGCCAATTTTTTTCTTAATGGATCGTACTATACGATGCCCTAATCGCATAGATGATGTCCAGAGTACAAAAATGTGGGGAAGCTTTTCGTCCCAATGAATCAGAAAACTTTTCTTACAATTCATACAGTATGAGCATGGTTTGTACTGGATGATTATCATGTACAAAAAAATTTCATAAAGGTTCATACGTACGAAGTATGATCGTATATGTTCGTAATGGCAATTTTCAGTTTTATGGATAATTTTTCATGTCTTTCATATAAAAGGCCTATTAAAACTGACATAAAAAGAGTTGTTCTTCATGATTTTTTAAGATAAAATGAAAGAGTGTTTGTGGGAGAGTATTTGAGAGAGAGTTCTTGCAAGTGGAGTGTGAAGGGATCACCAGGTTACTCAAAGGTAAGAATCTCTTTTGGTTTTTGGTTACTACTTTTCCTTTATTCCTTGTAGTTATTTGAGAGAAGATCTTTGAAGAAGATTCAATTCTTTATTGGCATTTAGAGAGTATGAAAGGATGTTGACTCTCTGCTGATACTTGGAGGGTGAGAAAGGATGACGGTTCTTTACAGACACTTGGATGGTGTGAAAGGATGACGGTTCTCTGCCGACACTTGGAGGGTGTGAAAGGATGATGGTTCTCTGTCGCACCAAGAATTGGTGGAAGAGAGAGAAATTATAAAGGCCTCTCCAAAGAAAGGAGAGCCACTTTGATTATAGTGCAATACTTGAAGAGGGATTCTTCAGGGAGTAGACGTAGGCCTTGTTGGACTGAACCACTATAAATTCTTACGTTCATTTTATTTTTATATTTTTATTTTTCAACATTTTAGTATTTATGATTGAAAAATTAATTTTATAAAAAATATAAAAATAGGTTTTTTCTTAATTACTAAGAGAATTTTTAAAATACCAATTCACCCCTATTAGTTTGCCTTGAAAGTTCATTAGGGATGTTAAGCCCTCATGAACTAGCCCAAGGATAACCAAGAGGGGGGATGAATTGATATTTTAAAAAATCTTTCAATCAAAAACACAAACTCAAACCAAACCAAAATTTACACAAAGAAATTTAAGGTGCGAAAATTAAATGCAAAAAAAGTAATAGTAAAGAATACAGAAATTTATAGTGGTTCGGTCAACTCGAACTACGTCCACTCCCCGAAGGCACCTTATGAGTATTGTGCTAAACTCAGTTACTCTCCTTTTACTCCCACAGCAAGTTGAAGAAGCCTTTATAAAACCTCCTTTCCACCGACACCGGTGAGGTAGAGAATCCAATTCCTTTTGCTTCCTCCTGAAGCAGGTAGAGAAAACTGATCGATTGTTGAAGTGAACCTCTCTCAACCCTCCAAGTTCTAGAGACTACAATCGAAGAAGAAAACATGGATCAATGCATGGAGCAACCTTTATGAAACCCCTCACAAACTCCCCCTCATAAGATCCTCTCTCTCTCTCTCCCTCTCCCTCTCCTCTAGGCTCTCTCAGGTCAAGATAGTAGCAAAAGATACCCTTATGGGTGTACAAAAGACCTTATATATAAGAGCTTCAGAATAGCTCTTAAATGCAACAAACTGATATTATCGTCTAGGACGATCTGGACGATTAGAAGAATTTTAGCTCAATCAGTCAGGATGATCTAGGATGATTAGAAGAATTTTATTCATATCATCCAGGCCGATATAATATCATCCTGTATGATTAGTACAAATCGTTGAATATCATCAAAATAATTGCACTAAAAGGATGTCTAGATGATGGAAAAATAACTTAATCATCCAGGTCGATCTAACGATCATCCTGGACGATTAGTTCAAATATGTGAAAATCGTCTATAGCATCGCCCTGAATAGAAGGTGGCTGATGTTTATTGTCCAAGAATAACTAAGATTTTTTGAACTAATTGTCCTGACCGATCCTGTGATCATCCAGGATGATATGATCGAGCAATCAAACCTTAATTAATTTCCTTAATTACCAAATTAATTTAGGCATAACTATGTTGCATCGTCTAGGATGATGTCCTTGATAATATCTTGGATGATGTCCAAAAAATAATTAATACCTAAATAAATCTAGTGACTGATTCTTTTTATTTTGAGCATATCATCCTAGCCAATGTAAATATCATCCAAGATGACGAGCTTAATGACGTCTGCCTTAACCAGGATGCCCTAATTAAGATTTCTATTTTTAACTGATCGTCCAAGATGATTTGTGGATCATCTTGGATGGTGAGCAAAAACAGAGAAATTATAAATCAAATAGAAAAAATTCCCCTAAGTGTGTGTGAGCAAGGTTACTTAGCATCAGGAACCATATTGTTTACAATAGACTCTAGAAAGGAAAAAAATTACAACCTGACTCAGACCTAGTCTACCCAATCTTGAGCTGGCTTGAGTTGCACTCGATCTTGTGAACCTAAAATATTAGTAGGCAAGGTAGTCATAGAAAAAATAGGAATATTTGATATCATCAAAATTCTATTCCATGAAATCAGATTTGTAACATAGATCAATGTGAAGAAATAAACAAATATTAACTATCCATAATCAAACTACAGAACAAACAGTACAACAAACTACTCCTCCTTTGACATCACAAAAAGGAGGAAAACTAGAAAAGAAACAAACCAGAGACTACCAAACAGAATCAAACTACAATAAAGAACAATGTAAAAAAATAGACTAAGAGAATGTCAGCCCCTGATCATCTGAAGGAGGTGGTGGTGGCTGGTTAAAGTAACTAGACAAGGTGGCAAACTGCTCTCCAAACCAGGCCATATCCTGGTCATGCTGGTGTACTGGTGAGCCATGTAGGAGTCAAAATGAGCAACGTCCTCATCATGTTGCTTCTTCTATGCAGTAATGTTGGTCTCAAACTGTATCTCTCATTGGTCAAAATGCTCCACCAGCTGATCCAGCTGAGAGTGCTGGCAGGGTGAAGTGTTGAAACTTATTAATTAAGAACTAGGTTGTTAGACCTAAACTTATGTCCCAACGGCTAATCAAGTGGTGGGTGAATTAGCATTTAAAAAAAAATCCTCTTAAACCAATTTAATTTTAGTGAATTTTTAGAAATAATTTTTCAACCACAGATAAAAATAAACACATAAAGAAAAATATAAAAAGTAGCAAAAAAAATAAAAGACACAAGATTTATAGTGGTTCGGTCAAACACGTCCTACATCCACTCCCTGAAGTCTTCCACTTCAGGTATTGCACTATTATCACTAGTGTCTCTCCTTTTGCCCCCACAGCAAGGTGGATAAGCATTCACAAAAACTTTCTTCCACCACTGCCCAGTGCGGAAAAGAATCGTCGTCCTTTTACACCCTTCAAGTGTAGGAAGAGTACCTTCATCTTTTTACCTCCAAGTGTAGGCAGAGAACCTTCCTCTATTTACACTATCCAAGTGTAGGTAGAGAACCTTCAGCTATTCACACTCCTTGAGTGTCGGCAGAGAACCAGATCTTCTTGAAAGATCTTCTCACGAGAAATCTGGAAGGACAAGAGAAACGAGTAAAATATTCACAAATTACAAACAGAGATTATTACCTTTGAGTAACCAAGTGAAACTTTCACGCTCCAGTAGTAAGAACTCTCCTTCAAACACTCTCCCTCACTCTCTCCTTTGATTTCCCTTTAGTATGCATGAAGTCCAAATGAAAAAAAGATTTTATGACAGTCTTAAGTGAACCTTTTATAAGAAAGACCCAAAAAACCGTACGAACATGGTTCGTACTGTACGATCAATTTTAAAAATTATGAATTTTAACTCTCCCCGATATGTGTATGCTAAGTTACTCAAACACAATCACACTCTCTCAGTCTCAAATAAAAGAAAAAATACATACTCTAATATTACAAAATATTTTAAGCAGATATTGATTTGAAGTCTTCAACAAATTAGAGTATGATTTCCCTGAAATGTTAGTACACACAAGAGCCAAAAATAATTCTTCAAAAATGTGTTAGGAGAAAATAATATTCAAAATAATAATATTTGGAATCATCAAAACATACAAGTTGCAAGAATGTAAAACATGCAAAACTAAGTAGCAACTCTCTCAATAAACTCCCCTTTTTTTATGATGGCAAAATAATTATTATTTATATAAATTTGAAAGTCCTAAGTTTCTCCTAAACTCCCCCTGAATGAGAAAGCATGTGAGAATAAGGGATATTATTGTTATACCAAACACATTTTTTAATTTTAAAATTTTTCACACAAAAAAAATCACTGAGACGTTAAAAAAACAACAAAAACACAAACAACACATAAAAATATGAACAAAAACATGAACAACAAAAGAAATACGAACAACATAATCAATGTCAAACAATAATACGAACAATATAATCAATGTCAAACAATATTTCTCCCTCTTTTTGACAACAGCAAAAAGAGAAGAAACAAATAAAGACAGAAATGTAATGAGCAATATGAGAAGCCTTTAATAGTTGATCCTAAAAGAGATTGAGTTATATTTGCAATAAGAATAAAATATCATTATGGAAAAAGAAAGATTCATATGATTTAAGTATAGATATAACATAGAGAAGAAAATAAATATCAAGATCATGAATCAATTTAGATAATGATATAAGCAAAATTATTGTAAAGTAGATGGATGAAAAATTTCTATATTTCAAATTTTAATACAAAATAAAATTGGACATAAGATTAATTTGAATTTAAAGATAAAAAGATTGAGGAAAGAACATATACTTGTGACACTTTGCGTATCTTTTCAATATTTATGGCACACTCTATGCATCTCTTTTTTTTATTTTGTGGGCTAATTTTGTGCCTCTTTTTCAATTTGCGAATCATTACACATTATTTTGATTTTTATACATTTGTACATTTTCAAGTGTTTACTTGAACTTTTCAGAATCAATAATCTAAAATATAATACAATGATATTTATATTGAAAAGGGAAATAAAAATAAGAAAACATAAAAGTTGTAATAATAATATTAAAATTATTGTAGTCTAACATGAGACACGAGATTGATATCCTTAACTTGATCGAGATATAGCACAACTTAAATTTTGAAAAATTATATTTTCTAATATATGTCCAAACATGCTACAAGAATAACATTTAACTCCATGAAATGGATTTCTCAATGTTCTATAATTACTCTGTCTCTTCTTGAGTTACAAAAATGGAGCCAAATTGTCAGACAAATTGGATTGCGAATTGCTGATTCCCGCCGGCATTGCTACCATTGTTCTAACAGACAAGAAATTCGATTCTTATTAAGTAAAAACACAGTCAAACCCGTTAAAATATCATTTAATTTTACCGTAAGTTGCAGAGCTTAATTAATTTGTTTGATTTTAATGAACTGATTTATGTAGTAATTAATTATATTTATTATATTAATGTAGTTAATTAGAATTAGTTAAGGATAATCATATAGGCTAATAATTATTTCTAAAAAAATAAAAAACATAAAAAAGCAAGACAAGATAAAGTTTATTGATATCATGGTGAATGATAAAACATTGAGCATAAATGATATCAATACATAGATTTTCATAACACATAAAATATAAAAACTAAAAACATAGCACATCACATCACATCACAGAAAACATAAAAACATAAAAGCTAACAACTCATCACATCACATATGGTAGAGAGAAACTTAAAAGAAGTACAATCATCATTCAGAGGGTCCCTGATCTAGAGGAGGTTGTTGGTTGAAGAAGTTAAAATAGCTACTCATATTAGCCATAATCAAGCTCACAACATTGAATTGGCCTCATATCCAGTTCATGTCTTGCTGGTACCATGGTCTTGCTGCTGTAGATGAGTATCAATTTGATCAAGTAGAAGATCAAAGTGACTCTCGAGATGATCAAAGAGATGAACCAACTCATAAAGATTTGGTCCACCAGCAGGCGCAGGTGCAGTCCTCTCTCCTCTCCCTCAGTGTCAGCACCTTCATTATGTTTTGTAAAGATAGCTCGAAATGAACCATCATTATAATACAAAGGCTCTTCAAGGTGAGGCACATCAGGATCAACTAATTCATACTTCTTATCAAGAATATAAGCCACAAGGTGTCCTAGAGCAATGTTCTTCTTTCTCTTATGGGATACATGGCCAATTTTAGAAAGCCCATAAAGATAGTCAAGAATGAGTTGGGCTTCATCAATGGGTTGACCAGTAAGAATCAGATAAGTGATAGTAGAAAGAAGAGGAGTGATATTAATTCTATCACCAACTTTTAGAATATGAAAGTTCTAAGCACATGCTGGATGATTCTAGCATCTTGATGTAGAGTGTTTACCTTGGGCAAATGGCAATCTTGTCTAATCAATCTAAGTAATCGGTTAATCTCAGTCCAATCAAAAGTTATAGAAGAAGTCAAAGTGTGAGCTCGTATTCCTTTAGTCCTTATATTTAAGAAAGCTCCCAGATCTTGCTTGATTATTTCTACATTTTTTCCAAGAACAAAGGATCTAATCCTATGTTGATCAGAGTTAAAGTTCATGTTCACTAGGTAATAATGAAATGTAGATATATTGAAGGAGTAAATTAGAGTAAAGATAAACTTAAATTGAGTGGAAGCAAAGAGTGGTAGTTTCTCATTGACTGTATTCTCCTGAATCAAAACTCTGGATGCGGTCATTTTTGCATATACAAACCTGGGGAAAGATTCTTCATTTTCCTTGGAAAGAAATTTTTCGCTGGCATTCCTAGGTCCCCTGGTGAGTTCCTTAGCGTGTCTAACCCTCTTGTTTGAACTATCCATAGAGAAGATCAAAGGGAATAGAAGATTGAAAAGGCTTTAAAGTGAATGAAGTTTGAGTTCTAAACCATTTCAATTTAAAGAAAAATGATTTTTCGTACAGATGAAATTTGATTCGTCCCGTACAATGCATGGGTTCATATGTACTAACCAATACTTCATATGGATGAACGAATACGGTTAAAATGAAATGACTTTTCGTAATTATACGAGTTACGAGGCATCCTTTCGTATAGACTTTTTGACCAAATGATCATATAGATGAACAGGTGTTTGTCCAGGAAGATTGGTTATTTAAGATTATTTTTATGACAGTTTGAATCGTCCCCCACTTAGAGTGACACTTGGTTCATATGTATGAACTTCTGGTTCATACGTACGATCAGAAATTAAAACTATGTGTATCCATATAACCGTCTAGATGCATATATTTGAATTCATATTATCCAGATGATCATGATGATCGTACAGATGAACTGTATTGAAAAAATGAAAAAATACTTTATGCATTCTATTCTACCCAAATCTTCAATATGCTACAGGATTCATCCAATACAAAATTAATTTTGTACAGACGAAATTCACTCTTAAGAAATTTCCATATGATTGCTGAAAAAAATAAATTTTGATGTGAAAATACATAAAACAAACTGACAGGAAATTGCAAAAGCAAACACGAACAAACACCAAAAAATACATACATAAAATCACAAAGCCAGAAAACACACTAACAAAATGCATATCAATGTTGCAAAAACTTTAATTTAAGCATTTACATCAATCACACTAAGCCTTGTTCTTAATGTACTAAAAGTATCAAAGGCTAGTGATTTTGTAAAAATGTCTACAAGTTGATTTTCAGTTGAAACATGAATAAGTTTAATTTTTCCTTTGGATACATGATCCCTTATGAAATGATGCTTGATGTATATATGTTTGGTTCTTGAATGTTAAATAGGATTTTTAGAAATGCAAATGGAATTAGTATTATCATAATAAATAGGAATAGTGCCTATTGTTAATCCTAAATCAATCAACTGTTATTTCAATCAAAGTACTTGTGCCACATAACTTCCTAACGTAATGCATTCAGTTTCAGCAGTAGATACGGTTACGGAATTCTATTTTCTACTGGACCAAGTGACTAAAGAATTTTCAATAAATTGAATGTTTCATAAGTACTCTTTTTTATCAACCCTACAACCTGTAAAGTCCAAATCTGAATATCTAATTATTTCAAATGAAGAGCTAAACTTAGGATACCAAATCCCTTAGTTCTGAGTTCCTAAGAGATACCTTAAAATCCTTTTGACTGCTGTCAAATATGATTCTTTTGGATCTGAATGAAATCTAGTACATAAACAAACACTAAAAATGATATCGGGTCGGCTAGCCGTCAAGTAAAGCAGATCCAATTATTCCCCTAATTTTTTTTTATCAATAGATTTTCCCTAAGGGACCTTATCCAACTAAACTGAGGAACTCATAGGTATACTAACAGGTTTAGCATTATCTATTTCATACTTTTTTAGAATGTCCTTAACATACTTCAACTGATTAAAAAATGTACCCTGCTTAATTTGCTTAATGCTAAAGCTTAAAAGTAACTCAAATCTCCCATTAGACTCATCTCAAATTCACTACTCATTATTTTAGAAAATTCATCATAAAGATTTTTATTTTATAGATCCAAAGATGATATCATTAATATAAATTTGTACAATGAGTATATCCTCTCCCAATTTCTTCAAAAAGAGAGTTGTGTCCACACTTCCTTTTTCAAAAGATATCTCAAGTAGGAAGGTGCTCAACCTCTCATACCAAGCCCTAGGTGCCCATTTCAATCCGTATAATGCCTTTTTAATTTGAAAACATGATTTGGATGTATAGAATTTTTAAAGCCTAGAGGTTGTTCCACATAAACATCCTCCTAAATCACCCTATTTAAAAAGGCACTTTTAACATCCATTTGATATAATTTAAATCCTTTTAAAACAGGCTAAGGTTAATAAAACCCTAATTGCTTCAAGTTTAGCTATAAGGGCAAAAGTCTCCTCAAAATTAATCCCTTCAATCTGATTATACCCCTTAGCCACCAATCTAGCCTTATTTCTAATGACTACTCCTGAGTCATTCATTTTGTTCTTGAATATCCACTTAGTTCCAACTACACTTTGATCCTTTGGCCTTTCAATCAATTTCCAAACTTTATTTCTTACAAATTAATTTAATTCTTCTTGCACAGCCAATATCCAAAATTCATATGAAAGTTATTGATCAATATTTATGGGTTCTATCATTAAAATAAAGGCTGAATGATTGACTCTTTGTTCCGTCCATGCCTAGTCCTAACACCCTCACTAGGTTCACCTATTATCAATTCTTTTGGGTGGTTTTTAGAAAATCTCAAATCTCTAGGCAAAGGGTTATCTATTTCTAATTTTTCATTCAAGTTTATTTCCTTAATCTTTTAGGAGTCAATCTCTATCTTATCCTCTTCAACAATCGGCTCTTTCGAAATACCAGATTCATCAAATACAACATGTGTGGTTTCTTTAATTATCAAAGTTCTTTTATTGAATACTCTATAAGATTTTCCAACACTAAAGTATCCTAGAAAAATTCCTTCATCTGATTTTAAATCAAATTTTCCTAGGCAGATTTTTTATTATTATGTATAAACACCTTACATCCAAAGACATGCAAATGCGAAAAATTAGGTGTTCTCCCCTTTAGTAACTCATAGGGTGTCTTATTCAAATTTGATCTTACATTCACTCTATTTAGAACATAACATGTTGTGCTAACCGCCTTAACCCAAAAATATTTAGGAAGTAAATATTCTGCCAACATTGCTCGAGTAGCTTCTATTAATATTCTATTTTTCCTTTCGACTACCCCATTCTGCTGAGGCATTCTAGGTGTAGAAAAATTATGATCAATCCCTTTCTCCTTACAAAAATCCTCAAAATTTTCATTTTTAAATTCTTCTCCACGATCACTTTGAATTGTCAAAATCTCGCATCCTAGTTTCCTTTGGATCCAAGTAAAAAAATTTCTAAACTCCTCAAATGATTCACTCTTATGATATAGAAATTTAACCCATGTTAATCTCAAGAAATAATCCATAATTACAAATCCGTATACCTTCCCTCCTAGACTTATAGTTCCAACTAGTCCAAAAAGATCCATATATAAATCTCTAATAGTTTACTTGATTTAAGATCCTTATTGGATTGAAAAGAGGACTTCACTTATTTTCCTAATTTACATGCATCACAAAGGTGAACCTTAGTAAAGTTTAGTTTTGGTATATCTCTCACTAAGTTCTTTTGGGTAATGTTCCTAAGATTTTTCATGCTAGAGTGACAAAGGCTCCTATGCCAAAGCCATAACTCATTAAAAATAGTTTTTAAACAAAAGTTAATAGGAGTTTTGATACAATTCAAGTCTAGCATATACACTTTATTTATCCTTATACCTTACAAAATATCATTACCATTCAGACTCAATATGCAGCTAGTTGGAAAAAATTTAACACAGAATCCTTTGTCACGTAGCTGACCAATACTCAGAAGATTATGCTTTAAGCCTTCTACTAACAAAACATTTTCTATAAAAAGGTTTTTCAAGTTTCCAATTATACCTGACCCTACCACCTTCCTTGTGGTGTTATCTCCAAGTGTAACCCTGCCTCCACTCCTGGATTCCAATGATATGAATTATGCAGTATCTCCAGTCATATGCTTCGAGCAACCACTGTACATGTACCATATGCTCTAACGAGGCCTTGTGTGAGAGCGATCCTACAAAATCATCAAACATTAAACCTGGGAATCCAAACAAGTTTGGGTTCACCATTTTGCAAATTATAAACATATGCATGTATATTATGTATAGGTTTATGCATCTTAGGCTTACACACCAAATAAGTTTTTCTATTCAATATATTGGTGTGTGCTATATGTTTAAACAATCCACAATTAAAGAATTTGACTCCAGGAAATGGGTTTCTTAATCTTCTATAATTCTTCTATCTATTCATGGATTATATAAATTTAGGATACAAAATAGGATTCATGAAATTTTCAAGTCTTGGGGATATTCTATTATCCTCGAGATCTTTTATCTTCAGTTTTTAAAAGGAATTCATATCTTCCAATATACAATTTGTATAATTTATCCGATAATTTTTGCTCTCTGATTCATCCTTAAAAACTTTAAATTCATTTTCCAATTTTGCATATGATGATTTTAAATTTTCATGGTTTTTATTAAAATCATCGAACTCATCAAGTAATTTCATGTGGTTGTTGTCATTTAATGCATGATCTTTTCTAAGAATTTTATGTTCTCTCTAAAATTCTAGAAAATCTAAGTTTAGGCTAGCATGCATTTTTTTAACTTCCTATATGCATCATGTATGCATTTAGAAACATCTAAAAGTTCATTGTAAGTCAAGTCACATACCTCTTCTTGATTTGACTGATCAATATTATCAGCCATGAAGCACATATTGGTGAATTTCTCTTCCTTTTCAATCTTTGATGAGTCTGAAGCTGAGTCCGCCTAGAAAGCTCTTTGGAATTTCTTCTTGCCCTTATTCGCCATTAGTTTCTCCTTTATCTTCTCCTTACTAGGAGTGGCTTTGAGTTTTGGGCAGTCTGACTTAATGTGTCCAGGTTTCCCGCACTCATAGTAAATAACATCTTTTAAAAACTTAACATTCCTATTAAATTTACCTCAATTCCATTGTTGGCGTCTCTTTTGCTTCCTCTTCAGAAAGCTTATAAACTATCTAGTGATAAGTGTAATGTCATCTTCATCCACGGGTTATTATAGATCACTCTCTGACTCCACTACTTTTAGTGCTATATTCTTCTCCCTTCATGGTTCACCTGCATCAATCTTTCTTTAACTCACTCCTTGCTCATAAGTAATTAGTGATCCAAGAAGATTATCGATAAAGTACACATTTAAATCTTTAGACTCTGATATAGCAGAAATTTTTGCATCATAAGTAGTAGGCAAATTATGGAGAATCTTATTTACCATTTCAACATTAGTTAATTCTCTACCTAGTGCATACAAAGAAGTGACTATTTATGTGAATCTTGTGTACATGTCATAAATGGATTCATTGGATTTCATGCAAAATAGTTCATAGTCATGCAATAAGATATTAAGTCTGGATTCTTTAACTTCGTTAGTCCCTTCAATATTATACAAAGTCTATCTCATATGTCATTTCCACTCTTGCAAGTGAAAACCCGCATGTAGTCCTCTGACTTAAGTGCGCAAAGGAAACTATTTAAACATTTAGCATTTAGTTGTGCTATGTAACATTCTTCTACTGTCTAATCTGTAAAGGGTGTCTCTACTCTAATCCCATCAACTAGTCTAGTTGGTTTTGTATACCGTTCTTGTACTAAGATCCACATGCGATAATAAAGTGACTGTAAAAATGTATACATGCGTGTTTTCCAAAAATCAAAAGGGATATTATCAAACAAAGGAGGTCTAGTGATCGAATATCCGTCATGTGTATTTCAGTTTCCAAATGTAACCATGGTCGTTAATCAAAAAGTAGTTTAAACTTTTGTTTTTGAAACCAAGCTCTTATACCACTTATTGAAACTTGTTAATTAAGAACTAGGTTGTTAGATCTAAGCGTATATCCCAACGACTAACCAAGAGGGGGGTGAATTGGTAATTTTAAAAAATTCCTCTTATACAAATTTAATTTTATTGAATTTTTAGAAATGTTTTTTCAACCACAGATAAAAATAAACACATAAAGAAAAATAAAAAAGTAGCAGAAAATAAAAGACACAAAATTTATAGTAGTTCGGCCAAACACGACCTACATCCACTCCCTGAAGTCTCCCACTTCAGGTATTGCACTATTACCACTAGTGTCTCTCCTTTTGCCTCCCAGCAAGGCAGAGAAGCCTTCATAAAAACTATCTTCAACCACTACCCGGTGCAGCAAAGAACCATCGTCCTTTTACACCCTTCAAGTGTAGGAAGAATACCTTCATCCTGTTACACCCTCCAAGTATAAGCAGAGAAACTTCTACTATTTACACTGTCTAAGTGTAGGCAGAAAACCTTCGGCTATTCACACTCCTCGAGTTTTGGCAAAGAACCATATCTTCTTGAAAGAACTTCTCACTAGAAATCTTGAAGGACAAAAGAAATGAGTGAAATAATCATAAAATTACAAATAGAGATTCTTACCTTTGAGTTATCAAGTAAAATCTTCACGCTCCAATAGTAAGAACTATTTATCAAACTCTCTCCCTCACTCTCTCCTTCAATTTCCCTTTAATATGCAAAAAAAATTGTCCAAAAAATATATTTTTCAATTTCTGACCATCCACGATCATCCCGTACGATATAATTTCATATATACGAACAGTGTAAAAACTATTATGTACGAACTTATTATGAATTAGTAGAACTACCTTCGTACCCAATCATCATCCCGTATGAACTTGGTTCATCCGGTATGAATAGTTATTAATAAATTTTGTTGGTACAAAATAGTAAGATGAATTTCAAGTTTACATGCCAGACATGATCGTCCTGGGAACAACCATAACCATCTTCTGGACGAATAGTTAATTTTGGAAAATCTAGAGCTGATCATCCCAGGACGAATATTAAATATCATCTGGATGAAGCTATCTTGAAAGTAACATCCTGGGATGCACCATAAATATCATTCAAGCGAACGCATCCATAGAGCATCATCCTGGGATGAAGTTAAATATCATTTGGATGAAGGCATCTAGAGAGCATTATCCTAGAATGAATGATAAATATTATTCAAATGAACACATCTAGAGAGCATCATCCTAGGATGAAGATAAATATCATCTAGATGAACTATACTTAAAAAAAAAAATTTTCCCTCTCTGTTCATTATTTTTCTCATTTGGGAGATTAATTGACCAGATCGCCTCGTACGAACATGGTTCATATTGTACGATCAATTTTAAAAATTATGAATTTTAACTCTCCCCAGTTATGTGTGTGCTAAATTACTCAAATATAACCACACTCTCTCAGTCTCAAATTAAAAAAATACACACTCAAATATTATAAAATATTTTAAGCAAATCTTGATTTGAAGTCTTCACTGGAGTATGATTTCCTTAAAATATGAGTACACACAAGATCCAAATACAATTCTTCTAAAATGTGTTAGGAGAAAATAATATTCAAAATAATAATATTTGGAATCATCAAAACATACAAGTTGCAAGAATGTAAAACATGCAAAGCTAAGTAACAACTCTCTCAACATGAAGCAGGTGCAGGAACATGAGCAGGAGCTGCCTCCTCCTCATCTCCCACAGCTTCCTCATGCCCCGGGTGGAGATGAGTGCTGTGAAGAATGTGGAAGGAGTTGTTTGAGTAGAAGGCAGGCTGAAAATTTTAAGGGACAAGATATTGGAGGTTATATTTTGATTCTAAGATATAGGCAATGATATGTCATAGGGCAAGATTGGGCATCCTCCTATGTCCTGGATCTCGAATACTAGTCAGATGCTCAATGTAGCGAAATATCAAATCAGTGGCATTGAATTGATAACGGGCCAAAATGTAAAAAGTAGTTATCAAAAGAAGAGGAATGATATGAATGTGATCACTAGCTTTTGGAAGTTTTGAGGTGAAAAGGACATGCTGGATTGTCCTAGCATCTTTGAGTAAGGTGATGGACTCTCTAATGTAAAAGTGAGCATTAGTGTTTTTGATAAAGTGGTTAGCCGGAGCCCAATCATAATCAGGATCATAACATAGGATATGTAGTTTGTCCCCTATGGTAGAAAGTTCTAAAAGCTCTTGATAGTCCCGATATGTGATTTCGATGGTACGTCGATTCACATAAGACTTGAGACCATTGAAAGAGGCATTTATGCGGAGGCTAGAAAAAAATTCAAAAAGAAGCTCGGAGTTGAAAGGGGAAGTGAAAGTGAGAAGGAAAGTAAAGGAAGTGCGTGGAAAAAAATCTAGGATAGGATAGGATAAAATGTTTGGGTTGACGGTTCGGGTATAGTGATCCCGGCCATTTTGTACCTTAGATAGGTAGCTTAATCGGTCGCATTAGTAAAGAGAGGATCCAAATTCACCCTTGAGGAACTCCTAGAAGCCATGCAAGACCTCTTTCCATCAGTCATAATCAAGAAAAAATAGAATTATGAAGAACACAAGAAGGGTTGAGGAGGATTTGGTGAGAAAATTTGATTGAATGGCTCAGTTTAAAAAGAAATGGATTGATCGTCTAGGACGATCGTAGAATCGTCCAATATAATTGGGTGCAATAATTGCATCAGGATGATTGGTTAAAAAGGTGGTGAAATCATCTGTGATGATCAGATATTGACCGGGATGATAAGACACAGGCAATCATCCTGAAGAGACAATCTGGATGACCATTGAAAAAGCATATCGTCCGGGACGATTAGGTGGATTGTCCTTGATAATGTATAATAATGGATCATACTAGTCAAATTTAAAATGTTTAAAGTATTGTTATGCATATTGTCCAGGACGAACAGGTGGATCATCCAGGACGATCACCAATAATTGATCGTACCGGCTGAATTTAAAGGGTTTAAACGCATTGCCACATGTATCATCCAGGATGATTAGGTGGATCATACAGAATGATTACCAATAATTTAGCAAAGAGTAAGAGCATCATCCAGGATGAAGAGGATCATCCAGGATGATCACAAATGATTGAAGTAGAAGATGATCAGATCATCCAGGACTATAATAGATCATCCAGGACGATCAGAAGTAGAAAATTCAAAATAGTCATTAGATGGAATTTTAAGGTGTGATTTGAACCAATCATCCAGGATGATATAAATAACATTTGGGACGATGTGAAAAAAAGTTTAAAATCAGAGGATGGATGAAGATGATCTGAGAAGGCCTTAAAACATGCAAATCAAATAAAAAGGATAAAATAAAATACGAAGACATAAAAAAGAACAAGGAATAAAGGGGTTTTTTTATCAAAGCTTGAATACGATAAATTTTCCATGTGATTGAATTAAAAATTTATAAGAATCAACGAGTTAACATCATTGAATTCCAAAAATTAGTAAAATAACTGATCCTGTTATCCCTAACTCGGACTTCTCCCAGGGCAAACCGTCTTTTGAAAACAAAGATCTAAATCAGAAAAATCAATTGGATAAGAAAAAGAGATCCATTCAAAACTTGGTTTCAGAAAAATATTTTATAGAATAATATATCAAAGTAATTAGTTACGATCATGAATTTTAGAAATCAAGCCTTTGAAAAATATCAAGTGACACATGAATTCTTCTAAGATTTAAAAATTTTGAAAGAGAAGAAGCTTGCTTTTGGTGGGCTCATTTTATGCCCCTTGTCAATTTGATTGGCGCTCTTTACACATCTTTGGTTTTTTGATACACTTTGTGTATTTTTTTTAAATTTGGCATTATTGCACATCTTTTGATTTTGGCACTATTGACCACTTTTTTTTTCATTTATTTGCAAGCTAGATCCCTTTTTCAAAATTCATAAATTTTCTCAGTTGTGATTATATCTTCCAGATATTAGAGAAGAAAAACTCAATCTCTAATATAAGGAAGAAACAATCACAAAACAAAATAAAAAATCATATGATAAATACAATGATAAGATTACAAAAAATATGAAGGTAAAACAAAGACTTTGAACATTAGATATATAAGATAAATTATTGTAGCAAGATTGAAAAGATCTTAATTGCAAAGTCCAGTTGTTGATTTGAGATAGACTTTTATTTAAAAAAGAAAATTATACCACTAAAAGAAGTTAGAGAAAAGGAAACAATCGACGATGTTTCCCCCTTTAACTAATTTAGAGATGTCAAACATTGACTACAAATTTTCAAAAATAAAAATAAGGCATAATATATCAATTCAATATTGATTAAAAGAAAAAGAAAATAAATGAAAACATGTGAAGAAAAATAAAACAACATAATTGAAAAAATAAATAAGGAAAATATTACAAAAATAAAACAACAAAAGTGAAAAATAAATAATAAATAAAAAATAAAAAATCAGTAAGAATCAAGTTCATGCATTTATGTCAATCACACCCAATCTGATCCTTAAAGTGCTAAAAGAGTCGAAGGCCAGTGGTTTAGTAAAGATGTCAGCCAGTTTATTCTTAGTTGCCATACGGTGTAACTCAATGTCTCCCTTGGTCACATGTCTCTAATAAAGTATGTCTAATGTCAATGTGCTAAGTCCTTGAATATTGGATAGGATTCTTAAAAATGTAGATAGCACTAGTGTTATCACAAAGAATTAAAATTATGCCTACAAGTAATCCTAAATCCAGAACTTGCTGCTTCAACCAAAGGACTTTGGCCACACAACTCCCTAAAGCAATATACTCAGCATCAGCAGTAGAAAGTGCAACAGAGTTTTTCTTTCTACTAAACTAGGAGACTAAAGACTATCTTATGAATTGACAAGTTTTAGAAGTTCTCTTTCTATCCACCTTACATCCTATAAAATCAGAATTAGTATATCCAATAATCTCAAAAGAAGTGTTGTGCCTAGGATACCAGATTCCTAAGTTTTGGGTCCCTAAGAGATATCTAAGAATTCTCTTAATGCAGTCAGGTGGGATTTCTTAGGATCAGCTTAAAATTTAACACAGAGATAAACACTAAATATTATATTAGGTCTGATAGCAGTAAGGTAAACTAAAGATCCAATCATCCCTCTCTACTTCTTTTGATCAACTGATTTTTCATTTAGGTCCTTATCCAACTAAACACTAGAGGTTATGGGAGTATTAAGTGGCTTGTCTTTATCCATTTCATATTTCTTTAAGATGTCCTTTATATCCTTTGATTGATTTAGAAAAATTCCATCATCGAATTATCTTATACAAAACTCCAAAAAGTAGGATAACTCTTATATTATACTCATCTCAAACTCCCTACTCATTATTTTAGAGAAATCATCAGATAGCCTCTTATCAAAAGATCCAAAAAGAATATCATTGAAATAGATATGAATAATGAGTAATCATCTCCTACTTTTCTTAGAAAAAGGATGGTGTCTACTCTCCCCTTAACAAACTCCCTCTCTAAAATGTGCTAAGCCTCTCAAACCAAGCTCTTGGGGCCTACTTTAATCCATATAATCCTTTTTTTAATTTAAAAACATTATTTGGAAATTGAGAACTCTTAAAACTTGGGGGTTACTCTACAAACACATCCTCTTTTATGACCCCATTTAAAAAGGCACTCTTAACGTCCATTTAAAAAAGCTTAAATCTGTTATAACAAGCAAAGGCTAATAGCACTCTAATAGCTTCCAATCTAGTTATAGGGGCAAATGTCTCTTCAAAATCAATCCCTTCTATTTGGTTGTACCCCTTAACCACCAATCTTGCCTTATTCCTAACCACCACACCAGAATCATTCAATTTATTCTTAAAGACCCATTTGGTTCCAACTACACTTTATCCCTTTGGTTTTTTTACAAGCTCCAAAACATTATTCCTAACAAATTGGTTTAACTCCTCTTGCATGGCTAAGATCCAAAACTCATCAGACATGGCTTGGTTGATGTTGGTGGGTTAAGTAATTGACAAAAAGACAGAGTGGTTCACTTCCTTTCTAAGTTCATGTCTAATCCTAACACCTCAGAAGGGTCTCCTAAGATCAATTCTTTAGGTGACTCAAAGAATATCTCCAATCTCTCAACCCTTTCCTCCAGATCTATATTTTCTACTCATTGGGTAATCTCACATACTCTTTCACTATTTTGGGGCTCTACCTTCTTCTCCAAATTTTAAACTCCAGTGGTATTCTCTCCAACTTCATCTTCCTCCTCAACTCTAGACTTCTTAGGATCATATTTATCAAACACTACATGAGTAGTCTTCTCCACCATCAAAGTCCTCTTATTAAACACCCTAAATAATTTCCCAACACATGAATATCCTAAGAACACTCCTTCCTCAGATTTTTGGTCAAATTTCTCTAAGTATGACTTCCCATTATTATGAATGAAAATCTTACAACCAAAGACATGGAGGTGGGAAATATTGGGTATCCTACCCTTAAGGATCTCATAGGGTGTCTTATCTAGTTTAACTTTAACATTCACCCTATTCAACACATAACAAGCTGTGTTTATTGCTTTAGCCCAAAAGTACATTGGAAGTTAATACTCAGCAAGCATGGCTCTAGCAGCTTTCACTAAGGTCTTATTCTTCCTTTCAGCTGCCCTATTCTGTTGAGGGGTCCAAAGAGATGAGAAGTTGTGGCTAATCCCCTTATCTTCATAGAAGTCTCTAAATCTCTCATTTTTCAAACTCTCCCCCATGGTCACTATGGATGGTCAAGATCTCACAACCTAACTTTTCTAAATCAAAGTGAAGAAAGAATCTAAACTCATCAAAAGACTCATTTTTATGTGACAGAAATCTAATCAAAATAAATCTCGAGTAATCATCGACAATCACAAAACCATAGATTTTCCCTCCTAAGCTGGTAGTGCTAATGGGTCCAAAAAAATCCATGTGAAGGACTTCTAAAGGTCTAGAAGTGATAATGTCCTTAATAGAGTGAAAAGAAGAATGGATTTGCTTCCCTAATTGACAAATATCACAAAGGTGGTCTTTAGATAACTTAAGCTTGGGGACACCTCTATCTAGGTCTTTCTGGGTCACTATCCTAAGGGTTTTCATACTAGCATGATATAATCTCCTATGCCAGAACCATGAATCATCAACATAAGTTTTTAAGCAAAATAAAGTAGTACATTCAATATTATTTAAGTCAAGCATGTAAACATTATTGATCCGCTTTCCCTGTAAAATAGTGTTGTTATTTAAGCTTATAATGCAAGTATTTTCCAAGAATTTCATGATGAAGCCATTATCGCAAAGCTGTCTAATGCTGAGCAAATTGTGTTTTAGTATATCTACAAGCAAAATATTTATAATCAAAAGGTTCTTGGAGTTTCCAATTATACCTACGCCCACCAATTTCCTGGTGGTGTTGTCTCCAAAAGTAATCTTGCCTCCTGTCCTGGTATCCAGTAAAATAAATTGATTGGCACCTCCAATCATATGTCGTAAGCATCAGCTTTTCAGGTACCACATGCTCTCATGAGGCCTTTTCTGAGAGTTTTCCTACAAAATTATCAAACGTCGGATTTAAGAACTCAAACATGTTTGGGTCCCTTTTTATGAAAAAAGAAAGCAATGCATGTATGTTATGCTGTAAATCATGTAATTTGGGTCTCCACACCCAATGTGTGCTGCGGTGAATAGTGCAAGTGTGTGAGATGTGTCCTAACATGCCACATAAAAAATATCTAACACTAGGAAAAAGATTTACTAATCTACTCAGGTGGTGATGCTTCTTTTTAAAATTATGTGATGCATGCACTATAAGTTTATTTTTAAAAGATTTGAGATTTTCTAAATTTTTAAACTCTTTTTTAAATTTAGTATGAGATGTTTTCAAGGAATCATGTGCATTATACAATTCAACATGCTTTTTGTTTAATGCATCAAACTCATCAAGTAATGACATGTGAATGCTATTAATTGTTGAATGATCTTGAAGTAAAATTTCATGCTCTTTTTGTAAATTTAAAAATTCTAATTTTAAGCTAGCATGTGTTTTCTTAAGTTTCCTATATGATGCATGAGTTTGTTCAAAAATTTTAAGTAGTTGCTCATAGGTTAGTTCATATACCTCTTCTGGGTCACTTTGGCTAAGATGTTCGTCTGCCATTAAGCACAAGTTTGTAGTCTCCTCTTCAGCTTCAATCTCAGAGGAGTCAAATAAAGAATCTGCCTAGAACATCATTTGGAACCTCTTCTTATCCTTTTTGAACTGGGTTTTCTCCTCACCCTTCTCCTTGCTATGATGAGTTTGAAGTGTAGGGTAATCAGCTTTAACATATACTGGCTTCCTACATTCTAATAAATAGTATCATTAGAACTCTTAAAATTTTTATTACCCTTACATTTATTCCACTTATGATGGTTCTTATGCTTCTTTCTTAGAAAGCTTTTGAATTACCTTGTGATTAAGGAAACATCATCGCTTTCAGACTCAAAAGAGTTAGTGTCCGTGCTATTGGCCTTCAGTGTCACAATTTTCTCCTTCTTTTTCTCACCTGCATCAAGATTTCTTTGATTCACCCCTTGCTTGTAAGCAATGAGTTATCCAAGTAAGTTATCAATCAAATAAGTATTCAAATCTTTAGATTTAGTAATTACAATAATCTTAGCATCAAAAGAGTAAGGCAAGCATCTTAAAATTTTATTCAGTTTTTTATGGTTAGTGAGTTTTCATCCTAAGGCATGCAAAGAGGTAATAATTTGAGTAAACCTTGTATACATTTCAGAAATTGATTCAGAAGGTTTCATACGAAAAAATTCATAATAATGTAATAAAATATTCAACCGAGATTGCTTAACTTCATTTGTTCCTTCATATGTAATTCATAATCTATCTCAAATCTCTTTATCAGTAGCATGTAATCCTCAGAATTTAAAATACAGAAAAAATAGTTCAAATATTTTGCATTAAGTTGTGCTAAATCCTATCATCAAAAGTCCATTCAATAAAAGGAAGTTCAGTTTTAATGCCATTAATTTCATGCCAAGGAGGTGAATAACCTTCTTTAACAAGCATCCACATGTAATAGTCAATTGATTGTAAAAACATAGATATGTGGGTTTTCCAAAAATCAAATGCAATATTATCAAATAAAGGTAGTATGGTAATAGAATGCCCTTCCGCAGTATTACGATTATCGGAGTTATCCATGGATCAAAATTCAAAAGTTTTAAAAAACTTAATTTTATGAATCCCGCTCTGATACCACTTGAAAGTTCATTAGGGATGTTAATCCCTCATGAACTAGACCAAGGTTAACCATGAGGGGAGGTGAATTGGTATTTTAAAAAATCTTTCAATAAAAAACACAAACTCAAACTAAACCAAAATTCACCACAAAAAAATTTAAGGTGCGAAAATCAAATACGAAAAAATTAATAGTAAAGAACACATAAATTTATAGTAGTTCGGTCAACTCAACCTACGTCCACTTCCTAGAGGCGCCCTCCGGGTATTGCACTAAATTCAATGAATCTCCTTTTTCTCCCACAGTAAGGCGGAGGAGCCTTTACGAAATATCCTTTCCAACGACACCGGTAAGGCAGAGAACCTAACTTATTTTACTTCCTCCTGAAGCAGGCAGAGAACCTTGATTGATTGCTGAAGTGAACCTCTCTCAACCCTCCAAGGACAAGGGACTATGATTGGAGAAGATAATGTGGATCATTCCTTGGAGAAACCTTTATGAAACCCCTCATAAACTCCCCCTCATAAGATCCTCTCTCTCTCTCACTCTCTCTCCCTCTCCTTTAGGCTCTCTCAGGTCAAGATAGCAGAAAAATATACCTTTATGGTTGATACAAGAGACCTTATATAGAAGAGATTCATAATAGCTCTTAAATGTAATAAACAAACATTAAAGTCTAGGACGATCTGGAGATCGTCCGATATGATCAATATAATTTTAACAATCAGTCAGGACGATCTAGGATGATCAGAAGAATTTTATTCATTTCATCCAAATCGATATAATATCATCCCGTATGATTAATATAAATTGTTGAATATTGTCCAGATAATTGCACTGAAAGGATGTTTGGACAATGGAAAAATAGCTTGATCGTGCAGGCCGATCTCATGATCATCCTGGACGATTAGTTGAAATTCATAAAAATCATCTAGAGCATCGCCCTGAATAGAAGGTGGTCGATGTTGATCATCGAGGAATAACTAAGGTTTTTTAAACTGGTCATCTTAGTTGATCCTATGATCTTCTAGGATGATATGATCGAGCAATCAAACCTTAATTACTTTTCTTAATTACCAGATTAATTTAGACATAATTATGTTGCATTTTTAAGGATTATGTTCTGGATGATGTCCAAAAATAAATAATACCTAAATAGATCTAGCGGCTGATTCTTTCTATTTTGAGCATATCATCCCGGCCGATATAAGTATCATCAAGGACGATGAGCTTAATGACGGCTGCCTTAACTAGGATGCCCTAATTAGGATTTCTTTTTTTAATTGATTGTCTAGAATGAATTGTGGATCGTCCTAGACGATGTGAGCAAAAATATATAAACTCTAAATCATATAGAAAAAATTCCCCCAAGTGTGTGTGTGTGCAAGGTTACTTAGCATCAGGAACCACATCATTTATAATAGACTCAATAAAGGGAAAAAAATTACAACATAACTCAGACTTAGTCTACCCAATCTTCAGCTGGCTTGAGTTGCACTTGATCTTGTGGACCTAAAATATTAGTATGTAAGGTAGTCGTAGAAAAAATATGAATATTTGCTATCATCAAAATTCTATTCCATGAAATCATATTTTCAATGAATCTTGGGACATTAGCAAAGGTTTAACAACCTATCTGAACTTTATAAAATCAATGGTGGAGATTTTTTATATTAGGGCCTTACGTAAAACTGATACCCTAATGAGAAAATTGAATCAAACTCGTTTACTGATCAACTAAATCATTAAAAATTTAAACCTAGGATTTGTACATGAACGAAAATCATGGGGCTTGATTTTGATGTTTGAAAATCACTTATTGAAAAGCTAAAATGCTCGAAGTGTTCTACCCTATAGTTTTGGTTTTACCTTGATTTAAATAATGGTTTGATGAGTTCAAGATACGGTTCAGCTTGTAAACTATCCATGTATCTCCTCCCATTGAAATCATGGTCTGAAATTCTCTGGATCAACCAAAATTTGAGTTGGACGGAGGAAAGCTTTGGTTCACTAAAAAGTTTTCCACTGGCAAGCTTTTATGGTGGGATTTACTTGGGAAGGCTTGAGGGTTTCCTGGAAATCTCAAATGAAACGAGTTTGAAGCTTGAAGGGGCTAGGATAGTTAGAGAGGGTGGCTTCAAGAATGTTAGCTTATACTAGGGTTTTGCCTTAATCAAACCTCCTAGAGGCAAATGGGTGGTTTTGATTGATCAAAGACTTAGATCTTTGCCACGTGACCTAGGCATTTCGGTGGTAGAGGGAAATGCTGGAATGGCCTCATCCCTCATTAGTTGCTTTTGAGAACGAGAGGACCATGTTGCCTTTAAATGCTAAACCAAGAGCTGGGCATGGTTTAGAGAGCTCTAAGAGGAATTTAGCTCTTATTTGGGATTAACCTAGCAGCAAAAAAAAAAAAAAAAAAGGCAAAAAAAAAAAAAAAAAAAGGCTAACATATGAGTTTGATTATTTGGAGGAGTTTTGAGTGTTTGTTGACTACTTTGACAAGAGTATGGGAAATTAATTGAATGAAGTTGACCATTTCAAAGGAAGGTCTAAAAGCTAAAGTTGACTATTTGACTAGTCAAAGGGGTTTGTTAATGGATGGGTAGACTGGAGGGAGCGTAGGTGTTGTTGAGTCAAGTGGGAATGACCATAGGGTTTAGGATCAATGCATGAATGAAAGTATAAAGGCTTTGACCAAGAGCTCAAAGTTGACTTAGTTAAAGTCAAGGGGTTTTGGGTTACCCATGATTAAGACATGTTTAAGCCATTGAATGAAACAAGTTTGAAGGCTTGGTGAGGTTTAGATTGATATTGTTTAAATGAATGGGAGAATTGGCCAATGCAAGACCGGTTTGACTAGGATTTGACAAAGTTGACTAAGTCGACTATTGATTGAGTTAACATGTTCAATCATGTCTAAACCACTAGGAGATATTTTCAAAGGAGTTTTACTAGGTTTAGAGTTGATTTGGCATTGAGTTGATTAAACATGTGGTTTATGATTGATCTGGTCAACCTAAGTTGACTTGGTCAACCAAATTGACCCAAGGGTAGGGGTTGGACTTAACAAGTTTGAAATGATCAAAGAAGTCCACAAAAAATTGTTTCAAGGTCTAGGGAGGTCATTTCAATCAAATTGACTATTTGGACCCTTAAGGGCTTATTTGGTCAACCTAGGTTGACTTGGTAAACCAAGTTGACCCAAGTCATGGGTTTAGGTCCAATGGATCTCAAATGATATTTGGAGTTCATTGGAGGATGTTTCAAAGGTTGAAGAGGTTTAATCATATTGAGTTTTGGTCAAAAGTCCAAAAATGCCCTTAAAGCACATTTTGGTCATTTTGACCTCTATTCAACTTTTGGTTAAACTAGGTCCAGTAAAATGTGGATTACTGGTAAACATATTATGTTAGAGACCATGGAAATAGTGAAAGGTCTTGGTGAGGATGCTAAGGTAAATTTCCACAAGATTGAGGTCTAGTGGCATAGATTGTAAATATTTAAAGATTTTGCAACTATTGGAAGTAGATTTAATTTTTGGAGATAGAGGCCTTAGAATGAGCTCAAATTTGGATGGATAGCCCTAGACACATGCTAGATCAAAATACAACAGAAATATCATGAATCAGAGACCATTTAACAAGATTTCCATGTGATAGAAGATTCACCTAGAATAGGCCTCAAGATTTAGATTTTTTTGCTTTGGATTTGGACTCAGGAATCTTGGAGTTGAGATTGATCTTAAAGTGGATTGATTGGATTAGATCTTTCATAAAAATATCAATCTTATGAATGTTTGAGAATGATTGAATAGGATTTGAGTTTGATTAAAAATTAATCTAGTACAAGGGATTGGGAATCAAACTAGATTTGGACTGGATTTGATCAGGGGTATGGGCTGGGGATTGAATTGAGGAATGGAGTTGCATTTGATTAGAATTGGATTTTGACTGGGACCTACATGATTGATAGGTAGAGACCTTCAAATCATTAGATCACCAGAAAGAAACCCAATTGGGTGCTAGTGACTTCATACAAAAATGAGGTCAATAATATCCTGATTATTATAGCTAAATATTTGATCAAACATCATTTTGACATTTCGGGATCATATGTATTTCATTTATGATTTTGACTATGATATTCAGGATAAGATTTGTAATTCTAAATTTGAATCCCATTAGGAAATCTTATTTCCACCTCTCGAGTTGATATATCATTTCTGAAGTGATATTCAATTTTAGAATTAAATTTCAAAAGTCAATTTCAAGTTTTCTAAAGAAATTTAATTTCAATTTGCTTTGCATTCTTTCCAAAGCAAAGCTACTTTTCCACTCAAATAACAAGCATATTAACCATAATTTTCACTGATAACTCACTTTGCAAATGATAAAGAAGATTGCCTATGGGCTACCACCCATATGCTAACTTATCGAACGATGAGTACCCATACCT
The DNA here is from genome assembly GCF_001605985.2 of Dendrobium catenatum. NCBI lineage: Eukaryota > Viridiplantae > Streptophyta > Magnoliopsida > Asparagales > Orchidaceae > Dendrobium > Dendrobium catenatum. The sequence goes on from NW_021319918.1 coordinate 1,239,880, forward strand.
TTAATTTAGCATTCATACATAAGTGAGTATGCAAGAAAGCAAGTTAACCACATAAGAAAAATAAAATAAAAATACAAGCGAATAAAAATAAAAATTTTCTTTCTTCATTGATATTTATAATCACAATTGTATTTAACATAAAATTGAAAATATAAAAATAAATAAAAAAAAATAAAAAATTATATGCGAAGGGTGAGTATGACTCACTTACCAATCGCCCTCGCACCTTGCTCTCCTCAATGTTACTAAATGCTCACAAATCATAAGGGGTCTTCGAACATTAGATCGACCTTGACTATGGTCAAATAAGAATGAGTCCAGGCCTATATAAAATAAGAATTTGCCATTGTTGAAGCACCTCCTCAGCACTAGCTAGAGCCCTTCCTCGTCACCTCATTCTTCGTCCTTGTCACCCTTTGATGAGCTGAACTTGTTCTCTCGCAACGAGTTATTGGTCAATTTCATAGAGGACTTAAGAGGGTTCGATATGCTTCTTACCTTTGCCGAACATGATAGCAACTTTACTCTTTTGGTCAACTCTTGCCCAAGTCGCAGCCTCTTCATTGGTGATGTCCTTTGCGGGGGGAGCTCGTTGCTCCTTGGGCGCTTGCGGCTTCTTAATAATTGGCACCTTCGAGCTATCTCCCTCTGTGGAACCTTTCTTCCCCTTAATTGGGAGGACGCGTCTCTCCTCCTGCTAACTCGGTGGGTCCCTTTGCAGATGCCACCCTCTTCTTCTCTTTGGGTTTTGCCGAAAACTCGATGATGACCTTTATGGTCGCCAAGTATTGGGGAAACTCGCAACAATCATCTTTCTCTGCATACAGAAAGGGCAATTTAGTTAAGTTGAGTAAAAAACTAATAAAAAAATTTTCAAAAAGTTGGGCACCATAAAAATTCTTAATGCTTTTTTGATATGCGATTGGGTGGAGGATGATAAGTAGCTCGCCCTTGATGGCCCCCAATACTATCTCCTCCACAGTTGAGGTGATGATTGTTGGCACTAACCTGGTGACCGCGTTATCAATGATGAAAATCTTTGCCTTCCAATCACAAACCTTATTCACCAGCCTAACCACCTTCATCACGGTTGGCAAGAATTGGATGAATCCGTCCTATAACGCCGACCTTGTGAATACATTATTGAATAGATGGTGTAATTTTTGAAGATCCTAACTATATTTCCAAAGTATTTTCTCAATTTTTCAGCAACAAATGGAGATGAAAGCATTGCTCTCTCAATGATTTTGGATTTTTTAAATTCTATTAGGAAATTATCAGAATTGATATTTGGAAAGCTGTCAACACTTTTTTTCAATCAAGTGTCATGCCTACTAATTAGAAAGATGCCCTCTTATTCTCAAAGTAGAAAATGCTTGTGAGCCATTTACATTTAGACCTATTAGTCTTTGTCAAACTACATATATGATTATTGAAAAGATGATACTAAATAGAATCAAGCTTGTTTTGCCTAGATTAATTTTTGAAGAGAAAGTTGCTTATGTTTCAAACAGATCAATTTATGATCATTGTCTTTTAGCCCAAGAAATTTTTCATAAATTTAGAGTCTCTACCTCCAAGAAAGGTTTCATTACTTTAAAACACATGGAGCAAGCCTATGATAGTATGTGTTGGAAAACTTTAAATCAAGTCATGCTTATTATGAATTTTCCAATCAAATTCATAAATTGGGTTATGTAATGCGTTTATTTCCCTGGATTTTCTATTTTAATAAATGGTTAGCTTTTACAATGGATTTTGGCTGAATGTGGATTTAGACAAGGTTGCCCCTTGTTTCCTTTTTTTATCCACTATATGTTCAGAACTTCTTTCCAAAGCTTTTCAACAAAACACAATGAATTTTGGTATTAAAATCTCTTCCAATGCTGAAAGGATTTCACATTTTCTATATGCTGATGATGTTTTGATACTTGCTGAAGCAAACTCTCATTCTTTGGATTGCATTTCAATTATTTTATGGAATTATTGTTCTTGGACTGGTCAAAAAGTTAACTTCAACAATCAATGTTTCTTTGCTCTAAAAAGATGAATAAGAGGAAAAAAGGAAGATTTCAAATTAATGTGGATTCAGGCTTGTTCAAGAGTTAAACTATCTTGGACTCCACTTTGTTATGAGAAGAAAATCTGCTACAAATTTTCAAAATATAAGTAAGCATTCAATGGACAATCTAAATTCTTGGGGAAGCAGTTTTTTATCTCATGCTAGAAGGGTTACATTAATCAACTCTTCTTTTCTTTCTCTTCCTATATATATCATTACCCATTCCTTAGTTACGAAAGGTAATCTTGAAGATCTGGATAAACTATATAGAAATTTCTTGGGGCATAAAGGTAATGGAAAATGAGGAATACACTATATCAACCGGAAAGAGATTTGTCTTCCAAGTATAAATGGCGGTATGGGTTTTCATTTTGCTTCTATATAGGAGGGACCATTCAGATTAAAGTTGGCTTGGAATTTTATTCGAAAGCCTGAATCATTATTAAATAGAATTCTTATTGCTAAATATGGTAGCAATATTTGGTCTTCTTTTCAAAAAGGCAATTCTGTAACTTCGAAAATACTATTGGATGGTGTGAAACATTTAAATCCTATTTTGAGATCGAAAATTTAAAAATGGGGAACATTAGCATATATGGAATGGTGATAAACCTATTTTTACATACCAACATTTGTTAATATTAACAAACTTGAAGATCTATGAGTTGACAAATTATTTTTTGAAGACAAAAGTTTGAATTCCAATTTTATGCAAGATTCTTTTGGTGAAGAGTTGATCAATGTTATCAAGCATATTCAATTATCTTCAAATCAGTTCGAAGATAGAATAGAGTTAATTCATCAGCATTAAGGGAAGATGATAACTACTTCAGCATTTGAAGAAAAGTTCAAGTTTTTTTTATACTAATGACATTAATTGGCTGAAGAAAATAAAATTGCAAACCAAAATTTTTTTTTCTGGTGTAGACTTGGAAGAGATGCCCTTCCTACTAACAATAGGCTTAATCATAAAAAATTGCTAAATTCAAGTCTTTGACCAAAAGGTTGTCTTCTTGAGGAAAATATACTACACATTTTGATTTCATGCAAAAAACTTATAGAAGTGTTTGCTGTTCTAAAAAAATGGGGAATTCAAATTCCATCCTTTAATTCAATTTCATAAATGTGGCAACATCTTCATTCTTTTTCTATCAAAAATCATGTGTTAGTTAGAATTTATTGCTCTTCAGTATTTTATTGTTAGGAAGACAAAAATGCTATCAAGCATGGAAAACCTTCATCATCCCCTACATTTATATCAGCTGAAGTTTTATTAGTTTTAATTAATTCAAATCTAAATCCTATTTTGAATAACTAGGGTGCTAACCAGTTCACTGAACTGAATTGTAAATTTGGCATCCACCGCCTCTAAAATGGATTAAAGTAAATGCATATGCTTTTATACTTAGTTCCAACTATGCAGGTATTCATGGAGTAATAAGGGATGATAAAGGAATATTTATATCTACTTTTAGAAAGCAACTATGCCATTGGGATGTTGCTCATCTTGAAATCATCGCTATCCTTTCTTTAAAGGATATTTTTTAAGAATGGATTATTGAATATGAAGGCATTCAGATTGAAGGTGATAACATCAATATTATCAAGCTTTTTCATAGATCTTTGACTTTTAAATTTTGTCTTGATGCAAAATCTACCTTTTTAGATTTATCTTTTTTTTTATGATTTTAAGTGTACCATTTTTAATTGTATTTCTAGAGAGAAAAATAAGATTGAGGACTTGTGTGAAACCTATGATTTGAATGGTAGTTTATTTTGGGACTTTTTTTTCTTAAGTTTATTCATTCCTTTTTTATTTCTTTATTGAAGGAAGAATGTGATAGATTAGTATTCATTTAGTTGTAATTTTCCCTTTATCAATAAAAAATGCTTTTTGAATTGCTTTAAAAAAAGTAGAACTATGCTCATGTAGGTAAGAAGCGAAGGAAATTATGGCCACGACTTAGTTTGACAATAATTGTGCTAGGACAATGCCATTGTTCAACACCTCCTCTAGCTCGACGCATAGTGTGAACCGCATTCCCAGGACAAAGTAGTTCACTTAGGATGACCAGCTCATCGTTAGAGAAAGAGTTGATCCACTCACTATTCCATGACGACCTGGCAATGAAGTTGCAGTGTGAAAAAAAGTGAACTTTCAAGATGAACTTTGCGTACTTGTTTAATAGTCCTGAACTTTACAAATCTTCCTTGTCAACAAACACATCTATGCATTTTTAAAGAGTAGCCTTGAAAAGTGCTCAGATTGCCAACAAGCTAAAACCAGGTGTGAGTTGAAATGTTGAATAAAAGATCTTGCCAATAGGGCAAATTATCAGATCCGGTCATCGGACCTATCTCTGCGTTCGGACACCAATAAGAATTTGACATCTGAATGAATACACATGGATTTTTTTAATATAATATTTTTTCTCTATGTCTTGTCAGCCTGATCGACCCGACCCAATAACCCGAATTTGAATTCAAGATTACAACAATGCGAAATGAAGCATTTTTACTTTTCACCCGGCATTTCACTTCTCTGTCACTCTTGGAACTCTCTTCCATCAGACTTCTGTAATACCTTTCATTCAGCAATACCTTCTTCCCGACGGTAGTCAACGACGTGGAGTACTTCTGAATTTAAGAAAAGGTAATGCTATACATTTGTTGCACTTTAGGTATGCTTTAAAATTATATTTTAATTTTTTTGGGTTTAGTGTTAATATTATCCATACTAATTTTTTAATGTGATCTTAAAAAGTTTATTTTCTGTACTTCAACCTTCTTTACAAATGAAATAAACCTTCTGATGCGAAAGTTGTAGGTTTGCTTTGGATGCGCTTTAGTTGCGCTTTCATTACACTTTATCTGCGTTTTAGTTATGCTTTAGTTGCGCTTTATAATTCTTTTGTAATTCTTTTTTATTTTTTTTATATGTCGTATTAAAGGCCAGTTACTTCTCAATGCTATGTTACAACTTTCAGAAAAATTTGTGATGCTTTTATCGAGATAATTTATGAAGAACTTGAGCAGATATTGAGGAATTTGAACATTTATCAATTTTTAAAGTTTCTAGCATTTCAGCAGTGTATACCACTTCTTTTTAAGATTTCAAAATTTTGGAATTTTGTTGATGAAGGCTTCATTGTGAATCGTCATTTACTTAAATTCACTTCTAACGAGGTTGCTTTGCTGACAGGTTAGATTTTGCTGCCCAGATTTTGAATAAGGAATTATGGATATATTTTTTTACTTTAAATGTATTATATACAAAATGTTTCTCACAAAATTTCCTAACATAGGTGAGGGTATCAAATGTAAGATTGATCCCCTCACTGTACCACTATCAACTAAAGTAAAAAATTGAAATGATAAAATTAGATAGATTAACTGATAATACTACTAAGTTAAAGATCTTTATAATATTTTCATTATCTAATCTTTTTTTCCACTAAATAACTATAAAATTTTTAGAAGGCTCACATCTGTAGCAAATAATGTAATTGAATTCAGTTCTATCAATTGGGCTTCATGTTTAAGAAATTTTATGGTGGAGAAATTTAATAAAATATCTGACAAGTTTGAAATGGAAAAACCAATGGGTTACATCAATGGATTTTTTCCTCTCCTATTGGTAAGTTTACTATCCTACTAGTTTTTTTCCTCTCATAAATGTTTTAATGTTAATTTATAATATTTTATGTTTGGTATTATATAAATTTGGTTTTTTGAACACTTTTCCTTGAATAAACCATCTGATCCATAATTAAGACTGTATTTTTTGAGATGGGAGGGGAACACTGAAATATTCTATACCCAAGAAAGTACAGCTAAATTATTTAAATTTTTGAGGAAAAATAAAGTACATTTTAAAACTAAATTTAAATTTTTTATTTTAATAAAGAGCAATTATAACGCACTTAAAGCACAATAATATCTCACTTAAAACGCAACTATGGCGTACCTATAACGCACTTAAAGAGCAACAATACTGCATTTAAAGAATGAACATATATTATCTATTAATATATTTATTTTTGTTACAAATTTATCTTGTTATGCAGAATGTTACAAAAGAAGAAGCAGAAAAATTTGAGGCTGAGAAAAATGCTCTGCAAAACCTAGAAATCTGGCCTAATCAGCCGCACAAAATTCATTCACCATAATAAAAAAAATTCACACCCCCCACCTCCCTCTCCTCATTCTCCTCATTATGAACCACCTGAAAATTCTCCTCAGGCGCCTACTCAACCTTCTACATAACCTTCTACTGAACCACCTCTTGTAAAAGCTAAAGATTGGCTGACTGTTCAAAATAAACTTTTGGAAGCAATTCAAAACATGTGCAATAGAATTGAACATAATTTAGGCAGTAGAGTTAATCAACATGAAGATAGATTGGAAAAAGTTAAAGCAACTATAGATTCTCTGCAATACAAATTCATTGACTTTTAAACATTTTATAATCCTGATCAACCTTCTATATCTTCATATTTCTCAAGTATCCAATCAGTAAAAAACCTAGAACTATAGCTTTTCCTCCACAATTACCTATTAAAGATTTTACTCCATTATCACCAATAATGAATGTTCCTCCACCACCACCCACAACAGATGTTCTTCAATCACCAACATCCAATACATATATTATTCAACCATCAATAAAGAGTTCTTCCAAGCAGCTCATCCAATACCAACCATAAAAACAAAAAAGAAAAAGAGAAGAAAATAAATAAACTATTATACCAGATGTATTAATGAAGACCCAAGATGTAATCTGTATTGCTATGAATGAATGTTTCAGAAAGTTTAATAAAACGTAAGTTAAGCCATTTACGTGCGCTTTAAGTGTGCTTTAAGTGCACTTTAAATGCACTTTAAGTGAGCTTTAAGTGCATTTTACGTGCGCTTTAAGTGTGCTTTATGTACACTTTACGTGTGCTTTAAGTACACTTTCAATTGTACTATAATTTTTTTGTTTTTGTAGGAACGACTTAATATTTTCATCTGGTAACATAGCAATAAACAGAGCATATATTGATGATCTGCTCACAAATCAATGGTTAGGCGACATCTTTGTAGATGCTTTTGTTTGTTTATTATTAGAGAAGAGTAGGGTAATGATAGACAAATTTTAACTCTATTTGTATATTTCTCCATTATACAGGGTAAGTATAATAATTATTTATAATATATTTATCACATCACTTTTCTTATATTAATGACTTATTGCAGGTATACAAGGGGTACAATCAAGATTTTGAAATGTTTATTCAACACATTAATCCAATTTCTGTTAAAGAAAAAAAAATCTTATTGTTCAACCCACAAATTTCAATAAGCATTAGGTACTTATTATAGGCAAGTTGAGAGAGAAAGTATGGAAATTGTATGATTCCTTACCAAATTTAGAACACAAGAATATATGTTATATAATTGTAAGTTAAATCAAGATTTTAAGCATCTTATTTTATTTTCTCAATATGAATAGAAAATAAAATAATAGTTTTATTTGTTCAGATAAAATACTTATATGAAGACATCAAAGGATGCTTTACAAGCGATATAACAAAATAAAATTTACAACTTATTCGTGGAATTCTAACTCTGTCAAATGAATTTGACTATGGAATATTCGTGTGTAAATACATGGAGAAAGCCGTTCAATGAAAGAAAGTGGACTGGGCGGCTTATAAAGATTGGTAAAAGTATATGCAAAAATTTAATGCAGTGTTAGCATATTTTTTTTTTCTTACAACGAAGAAGAAAAATTATTGTAAAAAAATTATAAATTTTATACATGAGTTATAAATATGTACATTTTATTATTTAAATGTTAATATATAGTTTTTATTTGTTGTGTAACTTTTATACATTTAAAAATTTAAAGATTTTTAAATTTAAAAGTTTTTGTTTGTACACATCAAAAGTGCATCCAAAACGCATTTGAAGTGCAACTAAAGCGCATCCAAAGCTCAGCTAAAGAGCACCCAAAGCGCATCATAGCACATCTAAAGCTCATTTAAAGTGCACCCAAAGCGTATCCAAAGTACATCGAAAGCACATCCAAAGCGCAACTAAGACGCACCCAAAGTGCATCCATAGCGCACCCAAAGCACAACTAAAGTGCGCCTACAGAGTATTTTAAATTATAAGTAATTAATAAAACATTCTTTCAATAAATATTACCAATAAAAATTCTTTATTTAGATTCAATACTTGTTACAATAAATATTTATCATTTCCCATAAATATTATTACAATGAAAATTCATTAAATTCTAACTCTGAAGTAATGAAATTCATCATCAATTTGGTGTATTCAGCACCAGGTTGGCTTGTTAGTTGACCGGTTATATATTCCTCATTGAAACATTCCGGCATGTTTGAAAAGTTTATCTGTGTTAAAGAAAGATCATTCATTAGTTTTTCCCCCACCAAAGGTTTCTTATCAGTTAGAAACTACAACTTTAGTCTTAGGTAAAGAATTATATAATTAACAGGTTATTAAAAACTTACTCTTAGGCCACTTTATCTTTTCTCAATGTCTTTTCAATCTTGTATTTGATATGCCTTTAGGTCTACGCTTTAGAGGATCTTTCAAATTTGCTCTTCCACCTTGGGATATTGCAACATAAATCTAATTTTTTTTCATGCCATCAAGAATTAAGTATAAGTTTTCAGCCAGGCCTTTCATTGAAGCAAGAATATGCTCCTCAGCCTCCTCATTCCCTTGAGCTTATGTGCTCATTTGATATGCAAATTTGCTCAATTAATTTCTAAATATGAATCCCCTATAATTTTCAAAGTTATTACTTCTTGAGCATTGCCCAAGTTACCTAAATAAATATCTTATCAAGCCCTTATTGATCAACATAGTAGTAGGTACTTCTCAGGGAATTTAGCCATATCCAACTATTTAAAAATCCTCAAACAATGAGAACACAACAATCCTATGATATCATACTTCCTACAACTGCATTAAATGTCACCTTCTGTTGCATCAAAGTCAACCACCCAAGGATGATGTTGGTCCTTATTCTATATGTAGTTGACTAGAAATTTTTAAGAATCAGTTGATACGAAGTCTATACTCATTTCTCCCACATCCTGTATAAATTCTTCCTCAAAAAACGAATATAGTTTTTTTTAGTAAAACTGAGCAGCTTGTTTTAATATTGAGCTGTTCTTTATCACAAGAATAATTTCAGACTGACTGTATTTGTACTCTTCATCCTACTCATTTTGCCACCAATTCATCAATATCTTATCCAACCCAAGAAAATAACCAGTTAATGAACTTATTGGCTTCAAAATGCCATAACACACATTATTAGTACACTCACTATATTGTGTTGATAAATGCTCATGCTAAAACAATCCTTGTTGAAAGCTATTGACCACTTTCTCCTTATCTTATAAAAATCCGGCAACCAATCATGGTTATGAAGGTTCCCTTCCTTGATTATTTCAACCCATGCCTCCTCAAACACTTCCTTAGAATCACACCACCTCATATACTTATAGAAGAGTCCTTTGGCTTTATTATTGCTATTGAAGATATGAACTTTTGATGGATCCTTTTTAAAGATGTGCCATTGGCATAATCTATGTCAAGTGTGAGGTAATGCATTTTTAATGGCCCTGGCCATATCTTGGTCCTGATCAGTGAATATTATTGTTAGATATTTATTACCCATTATTCGTACAAATATTTTAAATGACCATATAAAACTTTCAATTATTTATTTTAATAAAAAAGCAACCCCTAACAAAATGTTCTGCCAATGATTGTTAACTCCAACAAATGTTGTACATATAAAATTATACTTGTTGAGCCTATAGCTAGTATAAAAAATTAACACATCTCCAAAACTTTCATAATCTATTATGCCTCTGCCATCAACCCATAAAAAATTTAGCAATCTATCATGCTCATCATTTTGAACATCCAATGCAAACATGTGGTCCTCAACTTGTTGATCTTTAAATAATTGAATCAAAGAATTAGTATCACCAAAATCATTCCTTTCTCTTTTCTCCTTCTGAATAAAATTGTAGGAATCCCTCTTAGAGAATTTAATATTCTCATATCCTCCAACTTCCTCTGCAAGGTAAGCATATGCATCAACGATTTTAATCCTTGCATCTATCATTAATTTTAGGACGGAAGCTTTTTCCTCAACAACATTCCAACATGATCTAAAATGATGTCAGTCGGTTGGGCTAGCCAATTCATGGTTATGGGATTCAATAAATCTCTTAACATGATAGTAACCATCTTCATCAACTACAAACCTCACCATGGATGGACAACCATTTCTAACATCTGGTTTAGGAAATCTCTTTCTTGATTAAGATCAATACTTTTACTTGAATCTAGCTTTTGAATAAATAAAGTCCTTGGATTTTATCTTCCTAGAATTTGGCCAAAAATTGTGATGATCCTTCGGATGCTAAAGCCATTATCATGGGTATAAGTACAATAACATTCATATGATTCTCTCTTATCTTTATAAATAGCCTGAAATGATAAGAAAATATAAAAAAGCGTAACTAAAGTACAATTAAAATGCAACTAAAGTGCACATAAAGCTCAAGAATAGTTCATCATCTTTTTCTTTACCAATCCTAAATGATATTCTTCTTCCTAAAAATAATAATGAAAGCTAAACAACAATATCTAAGAGCTTTTTTTACTTTTCCGCCAAAACGATGATGTTCCTCTTCCTAAAAACACTAGTGTGAGCTAAATAATAACATCTAAGATCCTGAGTCTCTAATGATCTGAAACTTATACCTTTTTTTCTACAAATCACTGCTTTATTTACAACTTTCTAGCTCATTTTTCCATAATACAACATGCGATGAGATTGAAACTTATCGATATGTTGAAACTTGAGGAATTTCCAACAAAGTTAGCTTCTGCTTCATGCATCCCTTTCGATTCATGCACCCCTTCCACCTCTCTCTTCCATGAGCATTCCATCTATTTTTGTAATTTTCTATCTCATTTTTTCTTCTATAACAATAAACATTTAGATCTTTTATGGGTTTATAAAACAATGGCAACATTAAAAATGAAAATAAAGTGGACCAAGTCGGGTTAGGTCAGGCTAAAATATATTAAAGCAAAAAGTTTATATTAAAAAAATTCATGTGTATTCATCCAGATGTCAAATTTCTATTGGTGTTTGAATGTAGAGATAGGTCCGGTGACCAGACCTAATAAGTTTCCCGCCAATAGGGTCCCAACCCTTTGTTATGATTCATAAAAATTGAGGCGACCATCAAATCAATACTAAATAAAAAAAAAAAGTTATTTTCTCTCTTCATTATTATGAATATCTTGAAATCCTTTGTACTCTCCTGAATAATATCTTCACTTCTCTAGAATTGTGCCCATTCATTATCATCATTAAGTGAATTTAACTTCGCTCACATCAGCACTCAGTCTCTGATCATTTACTAGCACTCTCCCTATAATCCTTTATTCATTCACTGTGAGTAGAAAACTTAGGCAAGTTTTAAAATTTTTCTTAAAAAACTCTTCTACTTGCCCTGCTTTACAAAGTTTCATCATGAAACTCATGGGAGTCGGTCTCACTCGCCATTGCATTATACTACAAAAAAAAAAGAAATAAATGAACTCAAAAAAGAAATTTAAGTTTAGAAGTCACAGGGGAGCAAAAATGAAATGATCTTGCGGTGCATTCCCTCTATGATACTTGAAGGTTACCATTGCTTCGAAGCATTCTTCTCTTGTTCACTTGGAATAAGTTGTAGTAGCTTGCTCAAGGATATAGTTTACTAGCTCCCTCAAAGTAGGTATCTTCTTTTCTGGCATTGCAATTCTTAAATAATAATACATATCCTTTTTGGGCTTACCATTTATAGGTAAAGCTTCTTGCAAATTTTCCACAGTTGGGGCAATCTCCCCCACACACTCTAGAATCAATTCTCAGAGGGAGACTCACCTCCTTGTCATAAACAACAAGGGCACATTGTCTTCATCTCCCAAAGTCATCTTCTCTATAGGAATGGCAAGACAACATCAACACGTAACTCACTGCCAGCTGTGGTAGTGGTACATCGGTGATAATAGTTGAGTCCCCTACATCTACTCTCTATTTCTTCATAGGGGGAGGTGGCGAGTTTTGTAAACCTAGGGAGTTGCTAGGTCTCCTCTCTCCGCTTTACTCAGACACGCTGTCCCAATATCTGGAGATTTCTTATGAGGCATGCAAACTTTCCCTTGACAAAATATTATCTTCTTATAGTGAAAATGAGTTGTAGCGAGGAAGTCCATTTCATAAATCACTATTGGTTCTCTTATCATAATAAGTAGGAAGATAAACCATCTCTTGCGCAAGCCCACCATTTATAAGAAAGCCTAGTACGACATGATGCCATGTTGATGTTGTCATTATAAGGTCAACATGGTCTTTGAAATTACATTAAAAATATGAAAGTAAATTCATGTTTATTTCTATGTTTTATATTTGATGGTTGTATTTAACTTCATTCACTTTTCATTTTCACCACTTTCCCATCAAAGGGCTGAGTGAATCAAGTAACTAGAATTCAAAAACTATAATCATTATCTTAAGAGTTTAAACAGGTTGTGATTGCGTAACGATGAAGATGTTTTCTCTCAGGAGAATATCTCTTAAAGGACTTGCCCTGGACTAGCGAATAAACTCTCCTAAGGAGACTGACCGGTGTCATACACCTACATCCACCAAGGATCTCACCTTAGGTTGGACGTTTAAGAAGTTCCTCACTTAGCAAACAAATCATCTCTCATCAAAGTCAGATCCTCCCTCCCATAGCTCGCTAGACTCAACTACAAGAAGGTGCCTACCCTTGGTACTTTATACTTCATTCAGCTACCACTACAAGGCTCAGGGACCTTGAAATAAACAGTTTGATCACTAAATACAAAATCTAATAATTTAACAATAATAAAAATACTGATAATGAAATTTTAAATAACACATAAGAATATTAATCATAGATTTTCACCAAGCATTTATCACCAAAATTAAGTATAAAAAGTAAAGCACTAAAAATGAAAACCACACCAAAAATTTTATAGTGGTTCGGTCAACCTTGAACTTCACCCACTCCCTAGTCCTCCGCTCTATGAATTACACTAATAAAAAGTGAATCTCCTATTTTCTCCTATACCAAGGCAGAGAAGCATTTATAGACTAACTTTTAACAAACCTGACGCGGTGGAGTGTCAAAAGTTATGTCACCTCCCCCAGTAGCTATAATGAACCTTGAATCATTTTTCTCCCTCCAAGAGAAAGCAGAGAATCATGAATTCTTTTCATCCATATGGAGATGGCATAAAACTAGAATTCTTTCATTGGCAGAGAACCTCAAATCCTTTTTCTCTCTCTTGGAGAAGGTAGAGTACTTCGAGGACTTGACTTAGAAGCCTCTCCCCTAAGAGAACCTTCAAGAACTCTCCAAGGCCATATGAGGAGCAAGGGTGTAGCTATCTTGGAGCAACCATGTGATCCCCTCACACTCCTCTCTCACACCCAATCTTAACTTCTCCTTCCTCTCAAGCCTTGGATTTCTTTCAAAAGCTTCTCTTAAAGTACCTTCAGTTGTCAAACAACCCTCTCTCCTTTTTTCAAAGTGATTCTCAAAACATTGCTTAAGTATTGGGCTTCAAGAAACCCTAAAAATTTAAGTTTGTCGTCACTGTTCATACAATATAATCAGTTAAAAAACTAGATCTGTCTAGTACAATGTAAATAGTTATTCAAATAAACTATTCAACTTTATGAATACATCGTATAATATGATCCAAAGATCATCAGGTATGATCTGCTATCTTTCTCTCTATTTCGTACATGATGATTTTTGGGATGATTAGAAATCATCTCTATTAATTGTCTCAAACTGCTTTCATCGTATAGTATGGTTAGTTGATTTTAAGTAGGTCTTCTAATACAATATTAATATCATATAATATGATTAGTTCAAAAATCATAGTTTCATTTGGGACGATTTTTGGGACGATCAAATTTTGTCATACGGTGTGATTAAGATCATATAGTATGATCTTATATCATCAATTAAGTCATGATTTTATTGACTAATTATGGAGCTTAATGTACATAAGATTTCAAATTTTCATAAAGTACAAATTAGATCATACAATACAATTAATTCAAAAATTGAATTCTGAAAATCTTACTTAATTTATCTGGTGGCTTGGGTTTTCATATCGTAATGAATTATATAATATGATCTAGATCGTACTATACGATTAGTTCACTGAAAATAATTATTCAATTATCTGTTAAGCCGATTCTTTCTATATTATAGTATAATTAAAATAAAAATTTTTAACAATAATATTTTTCTCACTCCCCCTATGTGTGTGTGCACGGTCACCCAATTGCATACACTTTTACATAGCCAAACTCAAAAAATAGAAAACAAAGAAAAATAAAAGTACATTCTTTGTTTACTTGTCATTCTTATTCTACCCATTCTTGAACTTTCAATAGCCTCGAGTAGTGTATATTTTACATGTAATGTTAATGCTCACAAATAAAATAAATATCTAAAATATTCAGTAAGAAAAATAATTATTCAATCAGTAATGTTTGTCATTATTAAAATCACAGACTAGTGATCCTGGACTTCAAAAAAAACAATTCAACATCTACGGGTCTATCCTCTCTTGTGACTCTCTCACAGAACCCCCTACACCTACTCGCCTCCCTTAAGTTTTCTCCATGATAAATAGCTTGCCATACATTAATTATTCCCACTTGCAATCAATCTGGAGGTAACATGTGTCCAAGATTACGATGTAGAGTTGTATGGGTATTCTGTGTAGCTTGAAAAATTTTTCTTTGTATAGTCACTTGTATAACCCTCAGAACCCTATTAATAAAGAGTGATGGGAAATGGTTTGAGACCTTTTATCTTAGACTTCTTTTTTTTTTTTGAATTTTTAGGCCTCTCAAGTTTCACCCCTTATATTTTTGATTGAAATAGTGGAAATTTTTCCAGCTTACTCTCTTCTTATCTACTCCCATTATTCTCTACTCTCACTAATAGGTTCTCAGTTCATGAAACATATTTACTAGTAGGGTTGCGTATCATCCACTTGACAAATTTGTATTCAACAATTTTGCTGACATATTAAATTCTTTTCTTTTTAATTCTCTCATTCTTTTCATAAGTCTCTCTCCAAAGGAGCAAGTGAATAAGGGAACATAATGTATGTCCATTTATGCCTATATGTGTAATTTATAGGTACCATGCATGTTCATCCCTAAGGAGTTGAGTTGGTCTCTTCCAAAGTAAGCCTCACATCAAGGAGAATTCACTAAAGCAATGTAAGGGATTTGCATGTACTTCCTCTAATAAAGTTGGCAGTATAGGAGCTCACCTCTTCGGAACTCTTTCAAAAGGATGAACATAGTCCAAGTGAGTTTGACCTAAGAACTCTTCTCAACATTCTTTCACTCAACGAGATATATTCCTTATGATGATTCAAATATTTTAGCTATTCTCCCAAGTTAGGGTTTTTTTATAATCCTTTGTGATAAATATTGGTCAAGATATTAAACCCGAACTTCACAAATCATTTTGATTAAGTTCTATTCATTATTTAACATGTTGAAATTATTTTTTGTGAATCATTTTGAACTAGTTCCATTAATGCTACCTCAGGTTCTATCCTTTCTTTTTAATATTAGAAAACTAAGGCTTCATTTGGGACAACTTTGTTACTGCTTCTTCAATAAGCTTTCTAGTATAAAAAATAATTTTTTTACTAGAAAGCTATTTTAAGAAGCAATAAGAAAGCTGTCCCAAATAAAGCATAAAGCTTCATTTGAGATAACTTTCTTATTATTTTCTAAACGACCTTTCAGATACAAAAATTTTTGAATTAAAACTTTTTACTAAAAAAATGTTTTAGAAAATAATAAGAAAGCTATCACAAATGAAACCTAAATTTATTTACTCATTTGATAATTGCTAATTGTACTAGTGCGGTAATATGCTAGTTGGCTGGATCATGGATGTTTATCATTTTGATACAGATTTTTACTGGCAGATTCTTCACAATTGCTACCATGGATGCTATTTGTGTTGATTTAGGTTTTACTGACATATGCTTCCCATTTAATTTTAGGAGTAAAATAATTTGAATCATTGAATGCTAATCAGTTAATTGGCACATTCAATTTTTTTTTCCTTTTTTGTAATGCTATTTATCACATTTGTAGATACTTCAAAGATCATCATCCCATAGCCCGTTTTGCAATAGGAGAAGGTAGAGAATGTGCCTGCTAGGACTTGTGGTACTTTTATGTCAAACACAACTATCCTGTTATGTTGTTGTTTTTTTTTTTTTTTTTTTGGAAAAATAGGGGAAACCATGCCAAAAAGACATTTGTTGACCTGTGCTGATTAAAACAAAAGCAAAAGAAAAAAAAATTAAATCCCTTACCTACTCTGCCGCTGTCATCCCCCGTACGTCGCTGCACGACCTCGCATCGTTTCATCGCACGACTCGGTCTCATCGATAAAAGGGACGATGAAAGGAGACATTCGGCCTCCTCTGCAAGCACTCACTCTCGCCCTCTCCGACTCCTCTGTGGCTGTTCGACAAAGCTCCTTCGACGACGTTCCCTTTGGGTCGAATAGGAAGTTACGACATTTTGATCGGAATAGATAACTGAAGCTTGCTCGTGCGAAGATAACTTTCTCCTTACCCGCACTTCTTCGGCACGTGCATGGCTGGTTCGACTTCGCACCTTCCCGACTTTCTTCCCTCCTGTGGGATCGAAAGTTATGGTATTTAATCGGGAGCAACAACAAGTGCTCGCTAGCTGTGAGGGTAACCTTCCCTCTCTCGCGTGCTTCTTCATAGCCGTTTGGCTTTTCCCCTTTAATGACTGGTCCTTCTGACCAGATCAAAAGTGGCGACAATCCGATCGGAAGAAAGAACAGTAGCTCGTGGCTGTGCGACTTTGCTCCTTCCACGACATTCCCTTCCTACTGATCGAAAGTTAGACATTTTAATCGGCAGCAACGACGGGAGCCCTGATTGCTGTGAAGGTAACTTTCTACCATTCGCGCTTCTTCAGCCAAGTCACGAACCAGAGAGAGGGTAAAGGGAGAGAGTGATTAGTTTATTTTATTTAAAATTGATTTTAATTAGTTTTAACTTTAATTATTTTAATTAATTATAATTAGTATAATTAACTAAAATTAGTTTTAATTAAATATTATAATTAATGTTAATTAATTATAATAATTTAATTAAAATTAACTTTAATTAATTATATATTTTTAAAATTAATCATAATTGATTTTTATTAATTAATTAATTTTAATTAATATTCATTAATTATAATTAATTAAAGATAAATATAATTAATTATTTTAAATAATAAAAATAATAATTAATTATAAATAAAATTAATTAAAAAAATTATTATAGTTAATAATTAATTATAATTAATATTTTAATTGAAATAAAATATAAAAAAATGAAAAAGAATGAAAAGTAATGCCTTCCCCTTTACCTCGGTCCACGAGCCTTAATCGCCGACAACTCCACCGTCGGTCCTCCAAGGTATAAATTTCTAACTTGAACCCCGTCCTCGACATGCTTGACGCGCCGGTGGATCCCCTATATGCGCTCTTGTAGTACGGTGGGGGAGAATCTGGTGCGATATGTGCGACTGGGCGGGTTAGCCCTATACACGCTCTTGTAGCGTGGTGGGGACTGTCCTCGACCTCGACATCGACACCGCCAATGACTGCTATACAAGGTATAATTCTTAAAACTCTGATTCCTCATTCTCATCATTTGTGGTGGACCGACAAACCCCCTATACGCGCTCTTGTAGCACTGTGGGAGGAAACCCGATCCGGCGCCTACAATGAGGTGGGTATTCTCCTAAAATCCCATTTTCAACATTTGCAGCGAACCGGTGAACCACCTATACGTGCTCTTGTAGCACGGTAGGAGGGAGCCCGATGTGAAGCATACGGCGAGGTGGGTGAGCCCTATACACGCTCTTATAGCGTGGTGGGGAAGTCACTGGTGTTCTCGTACGAGTACTGCTGAAGGCCCCATACACACTCTTGTAGCGTGGTGGGATGAAAATTACTATGGCCGCGGTGTCTTAGGACACCTACCATACATGCTCTAGTAGCATGTTGGGAAGGCCCAGCTCTCCTTCTTTCCCCCAAACGGGGGATATGTCGAGGTGCTGCCAAAATTTTCACTGAAAGGCACAAAGACTTGAATAATTTGAAGACCTTCTTGGGCAACAATGTAGAAGACCTGCACTTAAACAATAATACACAGAAATTGAACTAAATGAGTAGAGGACTTGTATGAAAAATAGTGAACTTGTGGACCTAAATCTGAACAAGATTCTAAATGATTTTTAAAGGTCAAAATCAAATAAAAGAAAATCAAAATTGAACTCAAATTCAAATCATTTGAACAAGAAAATGAACTTGCAATGAACTTCAAAGGACCCTGGACAATCAATTTGAACTTGAATGAGTACTCGAATTGAACAAAAACTTGAGCTTGAATGGAGTCAGAAATCAAGAGGGGAACAAGGAATCCATATAAGAATTACACTTGATCCGGCCAAAGAACTTGAAAAGGATCCTTTTGTCAGGTTGGGTTGACTACCTCCTCTTGCTAAGTAGACCAGGGACCATGATGGCCCAGGATGACGAAACCATGGGATCTTGATCAGGCCTATCATCCATTCCCCCACCATCCGCTTTAAGTGCAATATGGTGCAATTTCTATTTAAATATCAATCTTTTCAAATTCCCAAATCCAAATCCAATTCTCAAAAATCCAAACCCATGCTGCTACTATACGCCTGATATTACATATCTATGGATACGACGTATCTGATTGACGACTAGCCTTAATCGAAAGTTCTCTCTCGTTACCGGGAGGGGTAATTAACTATAGGGGCTTGCGCCTATGGGAAACCAGAACTCAGATCATAAAGTCCTCACAAAATGAGGGCGAAATATCTGGGTAGTGTCTTATCTACAAATCCATCAACCTTCCAAAATTTACCTCAAAACTTATTTAGTTAAAACTTCCTCGCCGAACAAAAAGAAAAGCGCGATGGGGATGCCGGGGCCGAATTTTCGGAGCCCATAGATTTCTGGCGAAAGCGCTAGGGAATGGTTTCTCTTTCCATCTCTGGCTAGTCACTAAAAGCCTATAGTAGCAAGCAAATCAAATTTGAAATTTTCTAAAAATGAATCTTTTAAATAAGATCAATGGAAGTTCAATCCGCATGGTTTTTAATTCTATGCTAATTTTCCTACTTCTGTTATTTGTTCTACGTTATTTCTGTTTTATGAAAGTGTGGTGATGTATCAATTCTGATCACAAACTCTTGCCTTTCATTTATGTAGAATAGAAATGTAGGACACCCCAATGACCATCCAACTGGGACGAGGAGCCAGGATACAACTGGCGAATGATGTCATAGAGACTGGAAATATTGGAGCCACCATCTACTTTGGCGAACTTGAATTCTCAGCAGCTACTACAAGGGTTGCAGCCGTCCCTGTATACGGTGTAAACTCTGAAGAACCTTGTGGAAGATCCTATTCTGCAAAGACTGCTGCTAGAGGTGCTACTCAAGGAAGAGTTTCTGTCTTTGAAAGGTTGTCCCAATCTGAGCCCTTACTGCAAAGAGGGTTATTACTGGTAAAAAAGTTTCTGTAGTGACTGCGAACACCACCCTGCCCAGAGAGACTATTGCACCTGGGAAATATGACACTGAAGCTTCCTCATTTAGAGGTAGGCTCAATAGAAGACAGAGGAGGAAGAGAAATACAGAGCTACGTGCTCAGCAGTTACTTGTACCAGTCAATCCCTCCAATCTTCCAGCACAAGAACCAGAAATTAATATTCAAACTCATAACATGTATTCTAACTTGAAGTGGATAAAAAGGAACAGCTCTACTGGGGAGCTAAAAAAATCATTATGGGAGCATCGACCTGAAGCTCCAACCCCTCAGAAGATAAGAGAGTTCGAACGCCTATCTGCCTGGGTACACCGAGTACTGAAGACAGTTAATGAAAGAGGGCTGATGAAGAAAAAGTTCCAGCGGCCATTGATTGTTGAGGCCCGAAGAACTCCTCCAAGAGATAGACTATCATCTGCTATGATAGTTGAAAGAAGAGGTTTTCAAAGATAGGCTCCACGCGGTGAACATCAGGGCGTGACACCTAAACCATATATTCGGGGATCCGTCGCTGAAAGGTTTCGGTGGAAAGGCAAATAAATATGGAGGCCAAAGCCTCGAAAAGAAGAGGTGATTGAAGAAAGAATTAGTTCGGGTGTAACATTTCGAGCTGTATTCTTGAGATCCGCCCCTACTAACAGAACTCGTCAGAAATGGGTCCAAAAGAAGGCCCCTAATGATAATTATAGTGACGGTCGACATCTTGGAGAGTCTTCCAGGAGATCCCGTCATTCACCTCCTCCAGCCAAGGAAGAAGTTCAATTCGATCGTAGCCCGTGGATCGAAGAAGTAATCATTACAAGCTAAAAACCTGAAATTCAGTGGCGAAGCCACTCAAAAATTCAGGTACGAGAAGATGAATAAGAATATGACAATGAAGACACTATGGCGATCGAGGTGGTTCGTATGGTCAGCCACACTGACGTGGAAGATGATGATGGTGATGAAGATGACCAAGAATCACAGCCCCGTACACGTACTTATCGTCGTCGTCATAGGGCTCAATCTATTGCCAGCCGAAGTGCTCGCTCCTCAGAAGAAGGAGAAGAAGAAGAAGAAGTTGGAGAAAATTCTTTCGCTGGTGAAAACATCACACTCGTAGATATGCGGCAACAAATGAGGCAACAGATGCGAAAGAAAGATAGAGAAATCTCTCAAATAAATAATAAAATGATTGAGATGATGACTCAGAGGATGGCTATGACGGAGATGATGTAGAAGACCACTTCTGTGGGTCCTGCACCGGCTCAACCTATCGATCAAGCTGCTAATACTCAAAATCTCCAAGCGCCTCAAGCCTCAGGAGTGAAAGGTGAACCTGAAGGTGGCGATAGGAATGATGATCCAACCCGCCAGTGCGCTCCCCAAAATGTGGCGAACGCCTCTGAACCTATAACTGCATCGCAGTTGGAAGGCTTAATCAGTGAAAAGATTGTAGCTGCTGAAGAGGCAGAGAAGTTGGTAGGAAAAGGTCGACCGTACCCAGCAGAGTACGATTAGGTGCCATATCCAAAGGGATATTCTATGCCGAAGTTCAATACCTTTGATGGCAATAAAAATCCCAAACAACACCTGGCGCAGTTCAAAGCAACCTGTGGAGATACATGAGGTAATGATGCTCTGTTATTCAGGCAATTCATAAGCAGCTTGAGTGGAACTGCTTTTGAATAGTACGCTGAACTGCCAAATGATTCTCTGAAGACCTTCACGGAACTAGAAGCTTCATTCATGAAAAGCTTTTCCAGTGCAACAGAGAATACTACTATCACTGACCTCACCCTCGATAAGAGGAGAAAGGATGAATCAGTGACGAGGTATATAACATGCTGGCACAATCTCAGCATGAAGTGCGAGAAGCAACTGGAAGAAGAGCATGCAGTCTAATTGTTGATGGGGAACATTGATGATAAAATGCAACCCTTCCTGTGCATGGCTTCAATCACTACCTTCCAAAATCTATTAGACAGGGTGGTAAAATTTGAAAAGTTAAACTTGTCAAAGTTAGAAATTCTCCTTGATAAACCCAAAAAGGCTAAAGCTCCTAATGCCAGAAAAAATGAGGTCTACTCTGCATTCCCTTCTAAGCCTAATAAAGGTAAACATGTGGTGTATAATGTGAATAAAGGAAAGCATCCTACGCAGTATGAGGAAAAACCAAAATAGGCTTACGATCCAATCCCTCAACCAAAATTGATTATTGGAGGAAATGATAAACCTCGAGCCTTTCCTAGCGGAGGAGAGCGCCAGAGGCAAATAATCAGAACTGGTGATAGAACATTCCTCTCCCTCAAGGAAAAAATGAATAAAGAATATTCATTTAAAAGGGAGAGTGTCGCTAAACTATTTCGACAAGCACTTAATAACGGTCTGGAATTGCCATAATGCAAAAGACCTGAAGAGTCTAAACACAGTGGCAATCCAAACTACTGCCCATATCATCGGATAGTTAGCCATCCAATTGAAGATTGTTATGTCTTTAAAGATTGGTTGGAAAAGATGTATAAAAGGGGAGAATTAACATTATCATATAATGTGTTAGTTTGTCCCACAAAGGAATCCACCCGGGTAGTCACGTCTTCTTCCGTACCCCCGTCTAAAGAAATAACAACAAGAGATCATGTTCAAGATGAGCAATGGGAGACTATGGTCTCCAAGAAGACAACCAAGATGTTGAAACAGCTGGAAGGAGTTCCGGGTGTCAAGTGGAAGTCTCCTACTGAAACAGTACTGAATTTAAAGTGGTTGCCTACATCACAGACATTCTCCCCTAAATAACAATCTAGCCAAGCTAACTCATTAAAGTCTAGAAAGCTAAAGTCAAAGTCTTCCATGAAGAAATCCAAGCTGAGGAAGCCTGTGGTAAAGAAGACTGCAACTCAAAAGGCTATTGATAGTCTAGGTGAATTTTACCAGACTACCAGGAGGCCTATTAAGCTAGCTAATTTTATGAAAGAGCTTAAAATAGATGAAAAGAAAGAAGAAGTTGTGGCCGAATCCCTTCCTACAGAGACATGCCGAGTCATTTTTACGACATAAAAAATAGCAAAAAGGGAGAAATACGCTGAAGAAGCGGCCCCTAAATTTTATCTGATGGTGTCATCAATGGAATACAGTTCAGAAGAAGATCTATGTTTTCTAGAGGATGAGGATTCAGACCCAAGCATACATCGCAAATGAAGCAAGTGAAAATGGGAGACGATTCTGAGTCTACAGATGGATCCTCAGACGTGACAATGGCTGACTCTAAAGAGAATGCTTCATCAAACAAGTCTGAATCAGATGAGGTGGCCCAGGTGTAGTTGAGAAGTGGCAAAGTACTGCTACTTCCACTAAAGAAAGGAGCTTCTAACAAAGATAAACGAAAAAAGATAGTTATCAATGAAGATATTATCCTCAAAGACTCCAAGAATAAAGATACTTCATACAAGGGGATAGATTATAATATCTTGTCCCATTTGAGAAAGATCCCAGAGCAACTCAGCATATATGATGCTCTCTTGATGTCTAAAGACCTTCGAGAGACTTTGATCCAAGCTCTCAAGGACCCCGAGAGATATGAGGCATGTTTTGCTGAGCGCAACTTGACAGAAGTCTTGCAAGCTCGAAATGAGCCCCTCATCACCTATGCTGAGGATGATATGATGCTTGGAACGGCATATCACAATCACCCTCTGTATGTTACGATAGAGAGCGACGGTATGACGATCAGTTGAATTTTGGTCGATCCTGGATCTTCCGTAAATCTCATGAGCTTGAAAGCACTGAGATCCCTCTGTTTTGATGTAGAGCATATTGACCAAGATAAATTGATGGTGCACGGCTTCAATGAGAAAGGACAAAAAAACCCTTGGATTATTTATGCTCCCTCTTGTATTTGGGGAACTCCATACAGAAGCTAAGTTCCATATCATTGATGCAGACACTTCTTTCAAGGCATTATTGGGTCGCCCCTAGTTGCACGAATACGGTGTTGGCCCTTCAATATTACACCAGTGTATGAAGTATCTCAGAGAAGAAGAAGAATTCAGAATTTCTGGTGATATTCAACCCTTTGTTGTGCACGAAGTAACAATATATGAAGATGTCAGGTACTTTATGCCAAAGAAACGAAAGTCTTTGAGTTCTCTTGAGGCTAGGGCATCAAATTCAAAAGCTGTAAGGTGACCTGAATGGGAAGGTGAGAAGAAGCGTGTAGGAAGAAAGAAGGTGACACCAACTCTTCCTAAAGCAACAACCATTCCTAAAGAAAGGAAACATGTGCCTCACCTAGGGAGTGATACAGATGAAGATGATATCGTCCCTACAAAATCTCAAAAAGTATGCCAGTCCATGGATGAATGGAGTAGGGAGGTTGAATTCTTAAATAATGATTATGATTATGACTCTATCTATATGAATAGAGCGCAGGAGGTATTCTCCAGAAGAATAAGCAGCCTGTTAATCTCAGATAGTGTACTCGTAATTATGCGTATCCCCCTACAACATTTCAAGCAAATCATTTCACGTGAGGTGCATAAGATTGAAGAACTCTCCACTCTTTATCTTCCTCCTCTGAAGAAGGGGACTACATCTGGAAATGTATTATATTCCATGGGAGTACGCGAAGAGGAGAATAATGATTGGTATTGTATGCTCCTCAATTCTGAAGAATTATTTTCTACGAGGCTACCTAGGTTTAATACAAAAAATATTCAAAGAATGCTACGAAAGCAAATCAATATTCCTACCACTAAACGACAGCTTTGTACATGTTTGGGCCTCTGGTATGAAAGGAATCCACACCCATTATGACGAAAGGATATAGATGCATATAAAGGCATCAGGTTCATCAAACAAAAATTCCTTCAAAAAGAGACTTGTCAAATAGTCACTTGTGAGGAAATCAAATCTAATAATGATGAAGATGTGGTATATGAAGCCAAAGCTTATGATGATCAACCCGTGGAAGCCAAGCCTGCACCAGAAGAACTTGAAGATGGTGCATAAGCTGCTACGATAAACGAGCTCAAAGAAGTCAACTTGGGAACTGAGGAAGACCCTCGCCCAACCTTCAATAGCTCTCTTCTACCAGAAGATCAAATAGAAGAAATAAAAGAGCTACTATGTGAGTTTAGGGACTGCTTTGCCTGGACATATGCTGAGATGCTGGCTTATCCCCTGATGTGGCAGTTCAAAGATTAGCCATCAAGCCTGATACAATACTCGTCAATTAAGCTCCAAGGAGAATGACATTGGAGATTGAAGAATAAGTGATTGCTGAAACAAAGAAGCTCATAGAAGCAGGCTTCATCCGAGAAGAAAAATATGCCGACTAGATTTCCAATATCGTCCCTGTAAAGAAGAAGAATGTCCAGATTTGTATCTGCATTGACTTCAGGTACCTCAACAAGGCATGCCCGAAATATGACTTTCATCCAGAGCTTCTAGGATTAAAATGACAATACATCCAACTAGGATATGTTCTCTTTCATGGATGGATCTTCAGGCTACAATCAGGTTAAAATGGCGCATGAAGATGAAAGACATACATCATTCAGAATGCCTACAGGCATTTTCTACAACTCAGTTATGCCATTTGGCCTGAAGAACGCTGGTGCCACTTACCAACGGGTAATGACTCGTATATTTGATGATTTGTGTTGAGTCTAGTAAATAGGTTGTTAGACCTAA
>NW_021319918.1:1269902-1275149 GCF_001605985.2 Dendrobium catenatum
TGTTAGGAGATAACTACACATTTGAACAATAATATTGAAGTCGACCCCAATAATATCAAGGCAATATTGGAGATGCCACCTCCAAAGAACCTTCGGTAACTCCGCTCCTTACAAGGGAAACTAGCTTCATTCGATGATTTATATCAAATCTATCAGGTAGGTGCCAGCCATTTTCAAAACTAATGAAGAAAGATATCCATTTCAAATGGGACGAAGAGTTCCAAGAAGCATTTGACAGCATCAAAAGATATCTGTTGAATCCGCCCATTCTTACGGCGCCAATCCCCGGGAAGCCTCTTATACTGTATATGACATCACTAGAAGAGTCCCTCGGAGTACTATTGGCCCAGCATAATGAAGAAGGCAAGGATAATGCACTCTACTACATCAGCCGGAGGTTGATAGGAGTAGAAATCCTCTACTCTCCAATCGAGAAGCATTACTTGGCCTTGATTTTTGCAGTTCAGAAGCTCCGTCTCTATATGTTATCTCATAAAATCACCTTGATATAAAAGATCGATCCGCTGAAGCTCTTGATGACAAGAACAATATTGACAGGTCGTTTGGCATGGTAGGCAGTGATACTGTTGTAGTTTGATATCACATATGTCCCTCAAAAGGTAGTGAAAGGGCAGGTGTTGACAGATTTTCTCGCTACACACCCTATCCCTACAGATTCACCGCTCAACAATGATCTACCTGACGAGCAGATCATGAATGTTGAAGAAGAGGAGATGCCACGAGTATGGGAAATGTACTTTGATGGAGCATCATCAATAACACGTGTTCGACCTCCAAATCTAGAGAAAGCTCAAGCTGGAATCAGACTCATTTTTGTGGCGCTCGAGGGAGGCATAATGAGATTCTCTTTCAGCTTGACTAAATCTCAGACCAATAATGAAGCTGAATATGAAGCTTTAATAGTAGGACTGAAGATTGCAATCGATGTCTGAATTCAAAATCTCTAAATCTTTGGTGATTCTCAACTTGTTGTAAATCAAGTATTGGGAGTTTACCAAATCACTAAATTTGAGTTGGCTTGTTATCATCGACGAGTTCTTGAGCTTACGAAGCAAATTCCAATTGTCAAGTTAACTCAAGTTCCCTGAGGTCAAAATGGAAAAGATGATTCTCTAGAAAAATTGGCTAAAGAAATGGCGAATATGGATGACGAATGGCCTATAATAATAATGGTGCATAATCGATGAATCCTAGAGCCAACATTATTACAATTCCCGTAGGCAGAGTGAATACCAAATTCAAGCCAACAGGATGCAACCCTAGTTGATCCTCAACCTCTCCAACCAATTAATCTTAAAGACTAACCTTAAGAACATCAAGTTCCTAAGAAAAGACACAATACTAGTCAAGCTTCAGAGTCATGGTGGCATTGCCTAGATGTCGAAGAAGATGATTGGAAGTAGCCTTTCATTGACTATTTCAAAGAAAGTAGATTACCAACAGATAAATCTTTAGCTGCTCAAATCAGAAAGAGGGCGCTACGAAATGCATTTATCAACAACACATTGTATCGACGTGCTTTTGATCAAATGTGGCTAAGATGCCTAGGGACTCGAGAAGCTGATAAGGTGGTTGCAAAAGTTCACAAAGGACTTTATGGAGTGCACCAATCAGGCCCCAAGATGGTAGTCAAAATCAAAAGAATGAGCTACTATTGGTCGACCATGGTCAGAGATTGTATCAATCACGCTAAGAGGTGTCATGAGTGTCAGATCTACGGTGATGTTATACATCAACCGCCAAATCTGTTGCACCCTACAATAGCATCTTGGCCATTTGAATGCTGGGGTACTGATGTTATCGGGCCGATAGATCCGCCGTCATTAGCAGGTTGCCGCGACCGACTACTTCTCGAAGTGGGCAGAAGCGGCTCCACTTAAAGAAGTTACGTCCGAGCACATGATCAACTTCTTTACCCACAACATTGTCTATAGATTTGGTGTGCCAAACCGTAAATCTCAGACAACGACACTACCTTCAAAAGTACAAAAATTTATAAGTTCGTGGATCGGCATAAAATCGATTGGCGGTACTCCTCCATATACTATCCAAGAGCAAATGGCTTAGTAGAAGCCTTCAACAAAACACTGGTGAAATTATTGAAGAAAATCCTTACCAAGAACAAAAGATAATGGCATATGAAAATGGCAGAAACATTGTGGGCATATCGTACAACTTAGAAAACGCCAACCAAAGCCACTCCTTACTCCTTAGTGTTCTGAGTTGAAGTTGTACTACCACTAGAAGTTAAACTTCCATCCCTTCGAGTTGCTATCCAAAATGAGATGACTCATGAACAAAATGCTCGGTTAAGAATGGAGGAGCTTGATGCACTTGATGAAGTTAGGTTGCAAGCTCAACAGAACTTGAAAATCTATCGGGCAAGAATGATAAAATCTTTTGATCGAATGGTGCGTCCTCGATTATTTCAAGAAGGGGAATTGGTCCTGGTGCAGAGAAGGCCAATCATCCCACATAGAAAAATTGGTGGCAAATTCATTTCCATATGGGAAGGACCTTTCATCATTGGGAAGGTGTATCAGGGTGGAGCTTATCAACTCATCGATCTGAATGGTCAGAGGCCCATGCCGCCAATCAATGGCCTATACTTAAAGAATTATAATGCATGAAATCGCCCAGAAAATGTTATGCTTAATAAGTTATATTTTTATACAAATTTTATAAGCATGTATATTTTATATTTTGAAATTTTCCTCTGTTATGAGAATACATTTCAAAATCCTCCATCAGACTGGGGGCATTTTAAATATTTGTTCAGGTCGACATCACGCTGCGTGCCGAGATCCCCAAATAAATATTTAAAATCTAAAAAATTCAAATTCTATTCTGCTCTAAAATGTCCTTGTGATACATGGGCATTTAAATATTTATGCGGGTCGACATCGCGCTGCATGCCGAGATCCCCGAATAAATATTTAAAATTATTAATTCAAATATTACTTTGTGCTAAAGAATACAGATACTTGTTTTTCAAAGTGTATGCAAGTGACCTCTCAAAAGATCGAAACACCTTCTCAAACAAACCAAGACTCAAAAGTCAAGTAAGGGACTTTTGTGGCTACACACTCCTACAAAATTGAGCCAGAAAAGCTTAAAGTCATTCAATGGCCTGAAGCTTAAGGTTCGAATGGGTGTAAAAAGTCGGATCCAACAATCCCAAATATGGTCGGATCGCTGGCAGTTCTGTCTACTCAACAAGCCATAAGAAAGGCCTAGTAGCAGAACCCCCACTTCATCAACCCGTCAGTAGGAACTGTAGGAAGAACGAAGGCCAATTTGACTCGACAAGTTGAAGTGATCGTAGTCTACAAAATTCTCCCAAATGATTGGAGAATCAAAGTTTCATTGGAAAGATGAGTCTCGAGCAACTACCAAATATTCGTAGGCTCTAAAATCTAAAACCACGAAGGATGACTCCAAATCTGTCAACTTCAGTAAAATCAGCATTGGGAAGCGCAATTCCCATAGCTCAAGTCTGAAGCCTGAATGGGTGTAAAAGGTCGGATCCAACAAGCCCAAATATGGCCAGATCGCTGGTAGCTCTGTCTACTCAATAAGCCATAAGAAATGCCGTAGTAGAGGAACCCCCATTTCAGCAACCAAAGAATGAAGAGTGTCAAATCCCAGCTCTCCCGATCTGATGAACTCAAGTGACTCAGATTAAAGTCTTCTCAAGTGGTTAAGAATCAAGATACTACCTACGTTTGGTACTATCAACTTAATCCAAAACCTGTAAATCCTTCAACAAATCCATAAAGTATAAAGTAAGGATCAAAGGAACTTTTCTTCAACAGGTTCGCCAAAGCACAAAACAAAGGACTGAAGAAAATTATCCCAAAGTTCACAAAAAGCCCAAGGCTGAACTAAGAGGATTTTGTCATCAACAAGTCCGCTATGGAAAAAGCTTTGGACCGATGACTCCTTGCCACTGACCTAGTACAAACCTAAAGGTTTAGGTCACCGGCATCTACCCCATCATCAAGCTCGCCAATGCTAGCAGCAAACGGCAGAAGGCCAACATGTCTTCTAACGAGTCAGCAAAGACAAATCCTTCACCAAGTACGCAGCGTAAAGCACAGGACAGAAGGATCAAAATCCCAGGGCTCAAGTCAAAGCTACAGAATGAGTATCCTGAATGACATCTACAAATGTCCTTAAAGACCGGGGGCATTTTAAATATTTCTTTGGGTTGACATTGTACCTCTCGCCGAGATCCCCAAATAAATATTTAAAATTCCATCAAAATACAACTAGGTTATGGAAGAATCCTGAGCCTATGCTATCCACTAGCATCGATCTATGAAGACAAGATATCAATCATTTATGGATATATCTAAAAGAGACAAGGAGAAAGAAAGACTAGTGTGACATCCAAATAAAATTTTTGGAGATCCACTAAATGAAAATCTCAGTGTGATATCCAAACAAATTTTGGAGATCCACTAAATGAAGACCCTTGTGAGACATCTAGAATAGATATTTAGAGATCCACAGGGTCAATCAGCAGGTAACAAATGTGGCCCGCTCCAGACACCTACCACATTTGTTGGGGGACATTTGTTGACCTGTGCTGATTAAAACAAAAGCAAAAGAAAATAAAAAAGAATCAAATTCCTTACCTACTCTGCCGCAGCCGTCCCCCGAACGTCGTTGCATGACCTCGCGTTGTTTCATCGCATGACTCGGTCTCATCGATAAAAGGGACGACAAAAGGAGGCATTCGGCCTCCTCTGCAAGCTATCACTCTCCCCTCTCCGACTCCTCAGTGGTTGTTCGACGAAGCTCCTTTGACGATGTTCCCTTTGGGTCGAATAGGAAGTTACGACATTTTGATCAGAGCAGACAACTGGAGCTCGCTCGTGCGAAGATAACTTTCTCCTTACCCACACTTCTTCGGCATGTTCGTGGCTGGTTCGACTTCGCACCTTCTCCGACTTTCTTCCCTTCTGTGGGATCAGAAGTTATAGTATTTGATCGGGAACAACAAGAAGTGCTCGCTAGATGTGAGGGTAACCTTCCCACTCTCGCGTGCTTCTTCATAGCCATTCGGCTTTTCCCCTTTGACGACTAGTCCTTCCGACCAGATCAAAAGTGGTGACAATCTGATCGAAAGCAAGAACGGTAGCTCGCACTGTGCGACTTTGCTCCTTCCACGACATTCCCCTCCTACCGATCGAAAGTTAGACATTTTAATCGGCAGCAACG
>NW_021319918.1:1275249-1278677 GCF_001605985.2 Dendrobium catenatum
CTGCATGTGCCTGTTGATTGAGATGGCAATACTGGAGTCCAGCAGTCAAAGACCGTCCCCTGTAAACAAGTACAATTTGCAAAATCACCTAAGATTGGTGAAAGGTGGATGTGATGCAAGAAACGAGGGTCTCCTATGAACATTCCTAGGAGCTCATAGCAAACACAACGGATCCCTACAAACAAATACGAGCCGCTTGTGGATAACAATAGTGGGCATATCGTAAGCACATAAAACCACTGTGGGCACAAGTATAAGTATCTCCTACAAACATTCCTAAGAGCTCGTAGTAGATACAACAGTCTCCCACAAAGTCAATGAACTATACCTATAAGAGGCAATAGATAGTTGTAAGGTGTACGAGTCCTACCTATATGCAACAATCGAAGATCCACCTCTACAAACAAGTACAATCAACAAACCACCTAAGATTGGTGAAAGGTGGATATGGTACTGATGTCAATGGGTCTTCTACAAATACCTTCAGGAGGTCGTAGTGGATATGACGGTCTCTTGCAAATGGATACTTGTGGATAATAACAGTATATCGTAGGTAGATGAATCACTGTGGACACAAGTACAGATATTACATACAACGATGATGACCAAGATCTACAAGTGCGTTGAGTACAAGGGTGACTCTATGTACGGAAAGGACAACCTCTGATAGAAGGGAGGAAATGTTTGAACAAATTACAACTAAACTTCTTGGTGTTCTAAAGTCTCTTCTTAGTTCTATACTTAAGAAGAAAATAGATCTGGTGCCCACAAACACCAGAAATAATAAGTCCACTACATTGACGAACTCAAAGGGAGTTCTCTTCAAAGCAACGAACTTCAAAGTCTAAAAGAATTTCCCCGGTGATTGAGAACGGAGAGTCAATGTCAAGATGAGAAAATACCTCATGACATCCAAATATTGATGCCACCGAATCTGCAACACTTATGAAAGAAGAAAGAAGGCGTCTATAATCTACAACGCACGCCACCGGATCCGCAATACTCGTGCTAGCGTACAAAAGGTGAGTACAAGCCTCAAATGAAAAGTTGTGCACACTCAAATGGCTGCTACCTCCACAACTAAAAAATATTTCAAAGTACCCCCACACAAGTGCACCGTAGTTTGTATACACATAGGAACACAAGGGGTAAATTCAATCGTAACCCGCATGGGCCCTGGCGAGCGAGTTATTGGTACACACGTGACACCTAGGGATGCTGTGCGGGTTGATAAGTGAATTCTAGTTCAAACCTAATCCTTCTATACGGACCAATAGAAGTCGATAGGGTTTGAATCTTTAAATGAATACACGGTTGTGGAGACCATTGTACTTATTTCAATACATTCATATTAGGCCTTCAAGGCTTACAATCAAAAGAATTCACTAAACAAAAGGCATAAATCCTATGAAACCCGATCCTCCTAAGTAGATAAATAGGAGTGGACAGGGTTTGAGATACCAGATAAATATACGGTCACCAAAGTTGACCAGAGTATTTATTTTGTACATTCATATTTGGCCTTCAAGGCCTTCAACAAAGAAAATTCATGAACAAAGGCATAAAGCCTACGAGAAACCCGATCCCCTATCATTAAGTGGATAAGGTCTACAAGGTTCAATAAAATGGAAATGACCTCAAGTACACCCCGATGATGGCCGTGTTGAATGCAAGTCTCAACCGGAGGGGTCCATTTCATAAATATTTTAAAAGTCCACCCACAGTCCAAAATTCAATAAATCCTAAATTCCAAGATATTTAAATCTGAAATAAACCCATCAATCACATAAAGCAAAATCCATCCACCCTCAGCAACAGTTTGTCGAGGTGGACAAATTAAAAAATTACTTCAATTCACAAAGAGCCAAATGCCTAGTCGAAAATATCACTAGGATCCATTCTCAAACAAATCTCCTGCCAGTAAGGATGTGGTGCATGTCCTCTAATCGGCGGTTTTGCAGCCAAATAGCACTGCAGGATAAACGGTCATGACCCGGGGCCCTCTGAACCGAGTGGTTTTGCTGCCAAATGGCACCACAAAATACCGGTTATGGCCAGAGCCAATACATTCTTTATTGGCATCAAATCATTGAGATATGAATCAATAGGATATGAATGATAGGGCACAAAGCTCTCTGCAAGCAAAGGTGGATTCAAATTTGTCCCCTTAGACAAACATTCAACCCAGGTCTACAAGGTCCCCTTAGACAAAGCAACCCATGGCTGCCGACAAGGATCCTTCTGTCAGGTTGGGTCGACCACCTCCTATGACTAAGTAGACCAGGGACCATGATGGCCCAGAACGACGGAACCATGGAATCTTGATCGGGCCCATCATCCATTCCCCCACCATCTGCTTTAAGTGCAAGATGGTGCAATTTTTATTTAAATATCAATCTTTTCAAATTCCCAAATCCAAATCCAATTCTAAAAAATCCAGACCCATGTTGCTACTATACGCCTGATATTACATATCTATGGATACGACGTATCTGATTGACGACTAGCCTTAATCGAAAGTTCTCTCTCGTTATCGGGAAGGGTAATTAACTATAGGGGCTTGTGCCTATAAGAAACCAGAACTTAGATCATAAAGTCCTTACAAAATGAGGGTGAAATATCTGGGTAGTGTCTAATCTACAAATCCATCAACCTTCCAAAATTTACCTCGGAACTTATTTAGTTAAAACTCCCTCGCCGAACAAAACGAAAAGCGCGACGGGGAGGCCGGGGCCGAATTTTCAGAGCCCACAAAATCAAAAGATATAAATATTACAAATGAATAGTAAAAAAAACAAAGAAAAACTTACAAATTCAAACTAGAGCCTGAACAAGGAAAGAAAGTTTTTTCTAAAAATAGGAGAAAAATAAAGAGAAGCAAATATCCAACGGATCCAATAGAAGCCAAAAGTAAAAAGAGCAACTCAGCAATAATAAAGCACCCCAAAACATAAGATGCTGCAACATTGAAACCTCCAAGAAAGCTTCTCCTCAATAGAAATAACACCGTCTTAAAAATAAGAACTCAACAACCAACATGAAATCAAAAAGAGAATCACAAAGCACAAGCGACTACACCAAAGAGAATAGGAAGGCAACCAATAATTCTCCTCAGAACTAGGACGAAAGCAAACAAATCTCAATCTTTTAAAGCTTCAAGAAGCCTCCCAGTAGTAGAGAGAACAATCCATCGGAAATCAAAAGCTCCACAAAATAAAAAACAAACTCCAATCCTGCACAATAAAAATAGACCGCAAGTAAAAATGCCCCAAAAACCTAAACAAGAAAAGCCCTGAATAACTATCGTAGGTATTTAAAATAAATAACCTGGCCATCCAATGTTTTTAATAAAAACTTAGTTTCTAAAGAACCAACCATGTAAAGAAAAAACCATGAACTAGGCAAAAACCTTTAATAGAATGATAAGA
>NW_021319918.1:1283151-1287101 GCF_001605985.2 Dendrobium catenatum
AATCAATCTATTAATGGTTAAAGCTCTTGTGTGGAATATTAGGGGTGTGGGTAATTCTCTATCTAAGGATAGAGTTAAGAATCTTTATAAAATTTATAATATTCACCTTCTTATTTTGATTGAACCCTTGATTGCTGCTAGAAAGTTGGATTCTGTTCACATTAAATTGGGTTTATATTTTGCTTTTGGCAATTGTACTAATAAAAGTTGGATTTTATGGAAACGCTTTATTACTTTAGATGTTATTATGGATTTTCTTCAAGTGATTCATACTAATATTTCTTTCAATGAAGTTTCTTCCTATGCTTCTTTTATTTATGTAGCTTGTGCTAGATCAGGGAGAAAGGTTTTTTGGGAGCAACTTGTTGATTTTTCATCATCTATTAATGGCCCTTGGTTTGTTGGTGGTGATTTTAATTGTATTACTAATGTAGTTGAAAGAGTTAGAGGTAGACCTTCTAAATTTCATGCTATGGAAGATTTCAATGATATGATTATGAACAGTAATTTGCATGACATTAATTTTTTTGGAAATCATTTTACCTGGAATAAGGATACTATGTGGCAAAGATTAGATCGCATCCTCTTTAATAACTACGAGATTTCCTCTTTTATGAACACTCATATTGAGCATTTAACCTATACTTTATTTGATCACTCCCCTCTTTTATTATACTAGTAATAATTTTCAACCTTTGAGATTTCGAAACATATGGCTTCTTGATAATAATTTCTTACAAAAGCTTATGATAACCTTAATTGGGAATTTCTTTATATCATTTTAATATTGTTTAGATTGAATTTGTATTTCATTAATCTTATTAAAATAACATTGAGTTTTGTTGTTTCTCTGCTATTATTAATGGTATGTCTCATGGTTTTTTCAAATCCTCTTATGGTTTAAGACAAGGAGATCCTTTATCTCCTAGCTTCTTTGTTATTGATGTGGATTCTTATATCGCGATATTAACAATCTTTTAGAATTCACCCCACTCTGCATTATAAAATGGGTGGTGGACTCCCCATCACCCATTTGAGCTTTACGGATGACTTCATTATTTTCTCTAATGGTTCTATTAAAATGATGTATATTCTCTTTAAATTTCATAATTCCTTTCAGCATGCTAGTGGCTTAATTATTAACTCATCTAAGAGTTATTTTATTCTTGCTAAATCTATTTTCCCTAATCGGATTCATATCATTCAAAGAAAATTTGGTTTGATTAAGAAACTCCTACTGCTAAAGTATTTGGGTATGCCTCTCTATAAGGGTAAGAAATATTCTCATTTATTTGATGATATTTTATCTAGTATTCATAAGAAGCTTTCTTCTTAGGCTTTTAATTTTATCTCGTACGAAGGTAGGCTTTTTCTTATTAAACATGTTTTGTGTTCTATTCCAATATATTTGTTTCATACTTTGAGCCTGATATTAAATGTTTGTTGTAGAATGGAGACTTTATTTATTAAATTTCTCTGGGGTTCTAAAGTTGGTAATCGCTCTACTTTTTGGGGCTATTGGAGGAATTGTTCGGAGGCTATGGATGAGGGAAAATTAGGTTTTTGTTGCAACTCAAGCTTATGAGTTTATGTTTTTTATGATAAAAAATATTATGGCTCACATTCTATTATCTACTTATATTTTTACAATATATGTTTGTTTGTGTATATACTAACATTTCAAGAATACCATGCAACATCAAACAAAGAAGATCAAGTCTTGTAAGGGTGTATGCTTGCTTGGTGAACATGCACACACACACTCAAGGGAGTTAGATCTAGTCAAATCCAGAAGATCAAGTTTTGAACTAATCGTATTGGATGATTTTGGATCATCTAGGATGATATTTTATGATCTTGGAAAAGAGCCGCCAATGAAAATTTAAGCAAGGATTTAAGTTTAAATTTTTGTTCAAATCATCCTGGACGATCATATCATCTCAGACGATCAATACAAATCATACCTAAATTGTTTCTATGATTAGGGTACTAATTATGGTTAAATTTTTCAATCCGATCGTCCTGGACGATTTGTATATCGTATAGGACGATGTTTGCCGACATACTTGATTTTCTTAAATCGTCCAAGCCGAAATACCATAATTTTTCTTTTAATCACCATGGACAATCCACAACATCATCCTGAATGATTTGTATATTTTTTGTACTAATCATCCTGGACTATCCTAATATCGTTCAGGACTATCAAGTAAAATTCTGCACATCATATTAGACGATCCTGTGATCATCCATGATGATTCTGGGCACTAAAATTGAGTTTTTAGGGTTTTATGAAGCCCTTTTTTTAAGCACATCTTACGGGACGATCCTGGGATCGTCCTGGATGATGTTTGGCACCAAAATTGAGTTTTTAGGGTTTTTAGAAGCTCTCTTTTTATGCATATTATACGGGACGATATGACAATCATCCTGGACGATAATGTCAGTTTTGCAAATCTATTTAAAGACCTCTTGCTTTCTCATGAAGAGTGTCTTTGACAGTCATTGTAGCTTCATTCTTTTGGAGGGAACTTGAAGAGAGAGCTTGAAAGGGAGAGAGGAACGGGTGGAGTTTGAGAGAGGAAGAAGATCCTTGGAGGGGGTTTCAAGGGAGTGTGGATGGGGATTCCATAAGGTTGCTCCGGTGAGCTTGAACCTTAATACCATCGGATTCAAGTCTTATCTTGAGGGAAGTTATGGGAAGAAGAAGATCTCTTTGGTGTCAAAGGACCCGGCTACTCCACCGCACCGGGGAAGTTGGAAGTGATTTTGTAAGGGTTTCTCATCCTAACTTTGGGGGATACATGAGAGACATTGAGTTTAGTGCAATACTTGGAGGGTGCCAATGAAGAGTAGACGTAGGTCAAGGTTTGACCAAACCACTATAAATCTGGTGTGTTTTTTCCTTTGTTATTTTTGCATTTAATTTCTGCATTATGTTTTCTTTGTGGTGGATTTTGGTTTGGCTTTTCTATTCCGAAAGATTTTTTAAAATACCAATTCACCTCTCTCTTAATTATCCTTGGGCTAGTTCATAAGGGCCTAACATCTCTAACGAACTATCAAGTGGTATCGAGCGGGATTCATAAAAATAAGTTTTTGAAAACTTTTGAATTTTGATCCCTAACTAATTTTTGTAATTGTAATATTGTAAAAGGTTATTAAATCACCATACCATCTTTATTTGAAAGTATTACTTTTGATTTTTAGAAAATTTTCATGTTTACTTTATTGTAATCTATTAGTTTTTGAATGTGGTAAATGATTTTAACTAGTTATTCTGTACCATCACATATTACAGATAGAATTGAAAATGATATTCCTTTTAATCAATGGAGTAGAGAAGAATAAATCAATGCTCAATTAAATGCTAAATCATTGAACTATTTTTTCTGTGCTTTAAATTCTAAAGATTTTTTGTTTTATTTTCACGTACACTACTAGCAAGAAAATTATCACATAGAGATCCCTTGCAAGTTATTGAATCTACCTTATAATTTTCTTAATCAAATAGTTCACTTTATCAATAGTATGGGTTTACTTTTGTTTTTAAAATTTTAGAAAGGTAGCATATTTAATTTAAAAAATGACCAATGATGCCAAATCAAAAAAAGTGGCCAATGATGCCAAATCAAAAGATGCGCAATAATGCCAAATTAAGAAAGATACATAAAGTGTATCAAAAAGTAAAAGATGAGCAAAGTGCGCCAAAAACTGACAAGAGGCATAAAATAAGCCCACAAAGAGTATGCTTACTTTTTATGTATTACTTAAAGCTCAAGAAAACCATTGATGTTTTTGATACTTGATCTTGAAAATCATGATTCACCAATTTTTGCATTAATCTTCTTTCAGATATGTTTTATGAAAAGAGTTTTGAAAAATTAGTGTTTCTTTTTATAATTTATTCGTTAATTTAGATATTGGATTAAAAAGTTTTTGAGCCTTTA